>NW_020450832.1:116193-184642 GCF_003343035.1 Apteryx rowi | reverse complement strand
CGCCCGTTCGCCCCGGCAGCGGGGTGCGAGGGCGGCGAAGGGCTTCTCCGCTTCGGGGCAAACTCTGGAAGCGGCCCGAGCCCCGGATCGGCGGCGCCGATGCGCTGCCGGCCGGCGGCCGGTGCCGGGGTGAAGCCGTGGAGCTCTGCGCGCGGCCGCACTTTTAATTGCGCGARGCGGTCGTGGGTCTCCCGGCGCAGAAGGACTCTCTGAAGTCCCCTTACGCTGCTTCGTGGCTGAATCGGATAACTGCTCCGCGCCTGGTGCCTCTCTTGAGGGACTTGGGAAGGCGGCACGCAAGTGCGAGCTTGCTGCTTAACTTAGCATGCAGATTTTTAACTCTTTGGGTAGAGAGGAAGGAGCGGACCTGTTTACTCGGGAGGCCTCTTCCAGCTGGTGCGATGTGGCTCCCTGGGGGGATGAAGGCTTGGGGAGGCATTTCTCTTATCTCGCGGCCTGGCAGAGGTCTCCCGYGATCAGATAGTCCCAGGACAGGTAAGCCAAGCTGAGGTCATCGCTTGCTTTCTCGTAACAACTCTTTAATTGGAGGCAGTTGCTGTGTCTTGGTTATAGCTGAAGCCTGTGAATCTCTTAGATTTTTTTTTTTTGTTCATTTTCCTACCAGTGTCATGAGAAAAAGAAAATATTTTATGTACTTTAATTTGCCTCATGAAGGAAGTGGTTTTGCTTTACTRGGTCCTGTGACCAAATTTAATAAAATCTTTCTAGCCTAACATGTAATGCAGGATGTCATTCATTAAACTGGAAAGCTTGCACTGTTTCCTGCRTTTTAAATGGTTAGACTGAGTTGCCTGTGAGCGTTCAGTGAATAAAACTCCGATGGAAAAACTTAGTCCAAAAAATCTGKGTAGTAAAGTTGTAACATCTGTTTTCTTGCGATGTTAGGGTGTAGCAGCRGTTCAAATGGAGCTGATGACAATAAAATCTTTGGCCACTGACTCTAGAACAGGTCTGAGAATGAAGCTTTTTAGTTGTGGCTTGGCAGTTTAATTATAGATGGGGTTTGGGTGTCTGTGGGACTCCATTTTGCCCTTAAACGCTTCTGCTCTACCACGATTTACAGTTGCGCTGGTTGCTCTTAGAGTCGGGCAGTGCCAGGGTGCAGCGCTGGTAACCTCTGGGTGTTAATTTGGTTAACTTTCCCATGCAGCCCGAAGGCTTTCCCCTCCTGTGAAACGGAGCGTTGCTCTTATCAGCGCGGATGGGTGGCCGGGGATTGCGGCGGGGGGAAGCTGAGCAAACGGGGCTAATCGCTGYGGAAATAATTCCCCTGGACCTACCAGCCTTCAAAACTGAGCCGTTCGTGTGGGTCAGTCTCCAAGGACAGCTGCTACGAACAGGTTCAGCTGGTGACTCAGTTGTTGTTTAAGGTGTGTTGTCTTTGAAGAACTGTGTTAATAACGCGCTTGCAGTGCAGGTAACAATTTCCCTGGGAGCCGGCGCGCAGCCCTCTAATGAGCTTGCTGGGTGGCTTGTTTGCCATTGCTGTGTGATCTGCTGCTACTGTTTGTCTTGGCGGTTTCAAACCAAACTTGATTTTTGAGCCTTGTGTTTGCCTTGGCCAGAGGGAAATGTTGAGGAGGTTCTGCCTTGAAAACAACTGCGTTTAAATGCTGTTTATTCCCCCAAGAAATGAAGGGTGAATGTTGGTCGTGCTCTTCTCTMGCCTCTGACCATCTTCATCATTCTYGTACAGCGTGAGCCAGAGGTGGAAACTTAGCAAAGAGCCCTTGGTCACAGAACAAAAGACAACCGCCGTCTCCATTGGAGCCTGACTGGCCTGGCTAAAGTGTAGCTACCCTCAGAAAACGCCAGGCGTAAAGAGCACACACTGTCCCTTTTGGCCCCAAGATCAGATGGACTCAAAGGGAGTCCAAAGGTGACAGGCTTTACCTATTGGTTAGTTAACATTTTAATTCCTCGGTATTTTTGTGGGAGCTCCCAACAGCTGGAGTGTAGAGAATGAGAACTTGGAGCTGAAGGCAAAGCTGGCAGTTTTAGCCCACATCTAACTTCTCTGGGGTGAGAATTAAAGGAAAACGGTAGAGATTATATTTGTATTTCCTTTAGTGAGCAAGGTGACTTTTCTTTAAGAAGGCAATACTTTTCTTGGCTTCTGGAGATTTGTTGCATGGGATATGCAGAAATGAGATGTTTGCTTATTCCTTTGAGTACTTCTGAAATCTCCTGGAACCCTGAGCAAGGGCTGGTGGCTCAAGGACAGCACTGGTGGTGTGATCTTGCTATGACTGACWAACTTTGGAGTTTACAAGTGAAAAATGGCCCCCTTAATGCTTTGGATCCCTGTCGTCCAAGTATTACTTGGACTGGGCTCTTCTGGCCTCTCCAGTAGCCTGAACCTTGCTTTGGTCAGAAGCAGGGGAAGGAAGAGACAGTCCTGGAGGTGGAGAAAGGGGAACGAGGATGGGGGAGGTTTGTCATCTGCCTCTCTGCAGCCACCGAATTGCAAACCACAGAGCATGGCCATGGGATGGGCAGTAGCTCTGCTTTGCTTTCAGTCGYGGGTGTCGTCTTGTTGGAGTTTCAGCAGCAGCTGGACAACCACGTCTTGCATCTTCCCCGTGATGCTTGGAGTAGCCAGCTTTCTGCAGTTGTTCTACATGCCAGGCATCCTCTCTCCCAGCAGAGGCTTTCCTGAGGCATCCTGCTTAGGAAGCCCATTGTAATTATTTTCCAGAACCAGTGTTCACCCTCAGAATGATTGCACTAATGAGACGGTGGAGGAGCTGTCAGCCGCCCCCTTGCCGATGCTGCCACTACAGTCAGCTGCCTACACGTGTAGTAATTACAGAGTGAGCTGGAGGAAGCTGGCACCTTCCGCCAACGTAATCCCACCTTCCCCTCTTGCTGATTCATTCTTATGGACCTTATTGTAACAGCACAGCTGCTGCGCTGGTYCTGATGGACCTGCTGCAAACAAAGGGATGCGTGAAACTTCTGCTGTAGGCGACGACTCGGGCAGCTTGGTGAGAAACGCAACTCTCCCCTAAGCCCGGGCTCCTCTGCAGGCAGCGGTTCCCCATCTCTGCTCTTTATCAAATAGGAAGTGGTGTCCTTTGCGCAGAATTGCCTGTTTGTGAAAAGAAGGGACTGGCAATTCTTTCTCCCCTCCCGAAGACAAGTCTGTCTCATTCGTGGCAGATTAGATTATTGCAGTTTACAGTATAATTTCCATTTCATTTTAAAACTGTTTCTTCATGTGGAAGATTGTTTTGCAATGGTGTGTGAGTAGTTCTGCATTTGAAGAAAGGCTTGCTTAAAAACACCCCAAACTCAAAACCTAATATTCCTGCACAAATGCAGGCGTAATTTCTGATAGTCATTTGCTACACATCAGATGTAATAAATGTTATTGCCAGCATAACAGCCTCTTGCCTCATTATCTCCAAGTCCAGAGGGAAGGGGAGAGATTCTTATTCAAGTGAATCAGAAGGGAAATGGTGGGTGGTTTGGTGTTTGGCAGCAGAGAGAAAATGTGATATGACAGAAGATGAAAGAGTTGGCCCCAGAAGTCATCCTGTGCCACCCCCGAATTTCATGCACTGGGCTCTCCTGCAGCTTCRGGCCACAAGAGCATTTGGTACTTCCTGCACCACAGAAGTGGGAAACCTGTTTTGCTGAGACTCTGCTGAACTAACCCCTGTGGTAGCGGTTGTCTGGACCCGTGGTGATCGGCCTCTCCGCTGCACGGCCGCGTGGCCGGCTGTAGTGCCCTGCTGCCGGGTGTGCGCTTGCGTTGCAGRGGAGCAGCTCAAGCTCTGCACAGTTCCCTCTCCGGCATTAACTGCAGAGTGTGTCACAGGGCGAGACCAGGATTGTTATCCCTTAATTTGCAGCACCCAGGGCTGTGGCGTTTTTATAGAGATAACGTGCTTTTTGCCAAAGTTGTATCTTTGTGGGTGTCTCGGCTCTGCAACCACGTTCGTTTGAAGTAAGGCTTTATGCTGATCAGGCTGTTCAAACAGGTCCAAAGTTGGCTGCGTGGGCTCTGCTCGCTCTTTGGCGCTGCCCTGCTGCTTGGTGGTGCGGCTGCCGTGGCAGAGCCGGGGTGGTGGCAATGCAAGCCTGTTGCTCATCTACCGCTCCCTCCCCTCCGCGTGTACTACGCTGTTGTGGATTTTGAGTGGTTACTGGCTTCTRCTGAGATGATGCATCTCAAAACTATTAAAATTTGCAGAGTGAGGCGTGTTATAAAGAAGGTAGATGGCTTGCCTAAGGCAGCCTGAGTCTCTTCCCGTATGGTTTGCAGCTAGCGCTAGTGAAAAGCGATGGTCTCGGGGACAGGGGTGGCTGCTGGCTTTGCCTTCAGTGGCTTGCTGTGCCGGTTCAGCTCACAGCTACTGGTTTTGCTTCTGTACTGCTCTTGTTGCAGGGCATCGTGTGGCACTGGCCACCTTGCTTCAGACATCTCAGAGCCTTTGACTGGACGAGTCGAGCCTTTTGGTCCAAGGTCTGCAGGAAACGAGTCCTCCTGGCTCCCCTCCTGCTGCTGCAGGCATCTGGGTGACCCTTCCCAGCTCAACAGCCCRGAGCCCAAAGCCCTGAGGGCTGGGTGACAGGTCTGCCTCGCAAGGCTTACTGCTGGTCGAAGAGGCATCTCCCAGATGGGTGCTCTGTGCACCATGCAGGTCCATCTCTGGTTTGCTTCAAGCCCAAATACTGACTGCAAGAACTGTTTGGGGCTCTAAATCTTCCCTCTTCTGACRTGGTAGCTAGTAGATATTAAGTGGCTTTAGATGGGGGCCCTACGGGGTTTTTTTTGTTTGCTCTTCTGGAGTCCCCTGCTTACTGAACTCTGTCCGGTAAAGATTGTCCTGAGCCCTGGTCATGCCGCCTGGCTTTGGGACAGGATCTTGTGAGGTTCCTAACTGAGTGACGACTGTTCAGCCACTCGCACTGGCCTGGAGCAAGCTGTGGAAATACTGCCAGTGAGGCAAATGTGCTGGGAGTGTGGGAGCGGTGCAGAGCAACAGCTGGCAGCTGCTCCGGGGTTGTGAAACGCTGCTGCTGTGTAATGGGTTATGGTAGCCGCCGTATGCGGAGATGGCAGGGATTTCTGGGGTTATGTATCTTCGCTTCCAGTGCCTGGATGAGGATGTTCCTGCAGGCGGAGTTTGCAGGTGYGTTGCGAGCGGTTGAAGTTAGCCCTACTAGCGAGTACAGCCAGGTTCCCCTCCGAGCAGAAAGTTGGTCTCTTAAAACTACACAGCTCCGCCCTGATGGCACAGGGCAGGGYGTGCTGAGATGGAAGCAGCGGGTGGGATTTGTTTGGGCATTAAATATTAATACAGAAATAATGAAAGGTGTTTCTGAAGCAGGGGTGACCCATTTAGAAACAAAACTTCCTTATAGCCGAGCTGCTTCTGTAGCACAGCTGTGCCATAACGGAAAGTCCCATGGGTGCTTCCCCCCTGCTCCGACTGTGCTGGTCATGATCACACAACAGCCTGCTGAGACCTGTGAGTTGCTTGCACAGAAAAGTCGGGGTGTGCCAGACTGCATCTGGCCCACCCGTAGCACCATACAGCCCCTGCCTTGCAAGGAGCCRTCACGTGCATCAAACAAGAATGCCAGAAAAATATTGAGGTTAACTTTTTTTAGGTTGGAAGCAAAGCTGTCACTGCTGTTTGCTGAGCTGGCCCTTGGATGCCACCAGCAAGCGCTGCGCGGGCTCTCCTTGCRAGGCGGTAGCTGGGAGGAGAGCTCCCGAGCCGCAGCAGAGTGAGGCACACCACCGCGTTTGCGGTGACGCTCATCCCTTGGAAGTGAACCCAAGCAGTAGAGCCTCCTCGCACATTAATCCTTGGTGTCTGGCCTCTYGCAGCGTTGCTGGCCAAGAGGCCGAGGCCAGAGCGTAAACGAGGTGCCAAGAGCCTGCAGTTGGACAGCCCGGGCTGCGCTGCCTGCCCGCCTTGGGAAGGACCTCGTCCTCCTCCTGCCAGCGCRTGCAATATTTCTGTGCAGCGCGAGGTGCGGAGGGGAGACTTTCTGGCTCGACTGCGATGAAGTCTGGCTCCAATTACGGGAGTCCTAATTGGGGCAGCGTGCACGTCGCTGACAGTCTGACACAGCCGTGCCGAGTGACGTCCCGTCTCCCGGAGCAGCGTGGTGATGCAGAGCAGCCCTTTCCCCGGCTGCTGCTGCTGATTGAAGCCACCTGGCTGGTGCCGTGCGTGGTGTGGAGCCCAACTGCCGAGCGAACCGCGGCCGCTGACCATCTCCGCCTGCCCTAGCGGAGCAGAGTTGCTCGTGCTTTATTGCTTTTACTCTGTGTCCAGGTTTAGGAGCGATCTCGGAGGCTGCAGTGATGGAGCTCAGGAGAATCGTGCAGCCTCTTCCTTTTAAAGAATTTTTTAAAAGGTCTCGAGGAGATGCTGAAGATCTGTTTCCTGTGCAGGAGAAACTTGATACAAAGTGAGCTGGCTCCAGCTTGCTGCTTGGGGAGGACTTAAACTTTTAATTATTGGCTGATTATTATGTCATTGTAGCAGCAGATAAATCTTTGCTGTAACATGAAGAAGTGGAGAAGTGCTTTGGGGGAGAGACAGGAAACTTATTTTCTATTGACTCTTCTACCTCTCTCTAATTCAGCAGAGCTATGTCCTGGAGACCTCGTGCTTTGCATTAGTTTCATTTTTGGCAGCTGAATAAAGCCATACCAGTCCCAGAGAGCTGAGTGGTATTACCCAGGGAATTTAGTGCAGTGGAACAAAGCAAAGCCCTTTCAACCTTTAGCTGCCAGGTTTTTTGTCTGTGTATTTTTATTTTATTTTATTTTTTAACTCTGCCCAGGCGGCATGTGGAAGGCAAACAACTTGCGGGTGGTGCTGATGGAGCAAAATTTGAGGGAGAATGAGATTTGCTTTCGTTACCGAATTCTGCTGAATGTTGGCTTTGCTGTACTGTCCTGCAAACCTGGTTTCCCCCTGCCAGCTCAAGGAGACTACGACAGAAGCGCGTACGGGCATTTCTTCCCTCACCTCTCTCAGGTGGAAGCATGGGGCAGCATCTTCTGCCTAAACTGGAATTTTTATTTTTAGTGCAGTTCTCATTCGTTGCAAGGTGCCAGCTCAGGGGCTACGTGACTAAACGCCTGGACTTTTTTCTTTCCCCCGCTTTGGCAGGACCCTGCGTGCCGTGTCCGGAGCTGCCGTGGCCCAGCCGCCCCTTCCCTCGCGTTGCAACACGCCGTCTAGTGAGAGCAGTTGCAGCGTTTTGCTGGCTGACTTGGGCGCGAGAAGCTCTTGCTCGCTGAGCACGTTATGTAACGTAAACACGTTTATCTGCCAGGATCTTTGTTTTCTCACCAGTTGGCAGCTTTTCAGTTTCTCGCGTGGTGGGTACCTTTGTACATCAGTTTTGGGGAAATCTTTTCTGCCCACCATGGGAGTGGAAATAAGGCTTGAAAAACTTSAGAAAGGCGCCTGCGCTGTAGAGCCGCTTGATCCCGCTCTGCGGTTCCGTTCCCACCGGCAGCTCTGAACAATGTCTAGAAACATTCAGTTTCGGCAAACTTCTTAAATTTCACAAATTTTATTTGGCCAGTGAAGGGTCACCCCCTGCCCCCTTCTCATTTGATTAGTTGGATCCTTTTTGCGGTGCTTTTTCTTCTGTATCTGTTGCTTCGAAGAGGCTGCGGCGCTCCGGGGCCGGGCTGCGGATGCTCTCGCAGGCTGCAGTTGGGAACCTCGGAGCGCGTTGCAGAACGGCTGCAGCAGGGTCACGCTTTTGGTCCCCTCCGGTTTCGGGAAGATGTTTAACGTCAGAAGAGGATTTACCCGAATCGGTGCAATCCCGC
This sequence comes from Apteryx rowi, assembly GCF_003343035.1. NCBI lineage: Eukaryota > Metazoa > Chordata > Aves > Apterygiformes > Apterygidae > Apteryx > Apteryx rowi. The sequence continues at coordinate 176,802 of NW_020450832.1, read as the reverse complement.
GATGTTTGTGCAAGGCCTGCGGGTCGAGAGGGGAGCGCGGGGCTCAGCTCCCCTCCCGAGGGCTCGTTCCGAAACGCAGCTGTCTGCAGCAAGTCCACGGCTGAACTCGCTGTGGCTGTGCAAAACAGTTAATGCTTGTTAAGTCACCTGGGCTTGTGTCCTACAGGTGATGCTTTCTATCTGTAGATCCTATTCGGTTGGTTATTCTCCAAGTTTTATACTTTTCTTCAGAAAGATATGTTTACATAGGCAACGCTGCAAAAATCGCTTTATTTATGTGTGTATGTATATAATATACACACACACATGCACGCACACACTGCACTTAACCTAGCAAACTATTTAAAAATCACTTCCCCACAGAAATTCTGGCAGCATTTCTTCTGCATAAACATTATTCAGCCTCAGATTGCTTGGGCTGAGCTGCTGAGCGTGGCAGAGTTTGTAATGGGCGCTGGCTCTGCCAGGACTAACGAGGTTTCTCAGCTAGTGGGCGAGGGAAGAAGACGGGACCAACTTCTAACTGACGAACCCCGGAGCGCTTTGCTGCAAATGCGGCTGTTGCGAATGAACTTCGCAGGTTCCCTGTGCCTTCAGCGACAGCAGCAGCTTTGGGGAATGATGGAGGGAGGTAGTTTGTCAGAAGTTAAGCGCACGAGGTGGGAATGGCAGAGCAATCCTCCTCAGCGTTAATTAACGCCTATGCAATTGTCTCCTGCAATTACGGAAAACAACTCATTACGTGGCCTGTTGCTACAGGTTAATTTTCTCCTTTCGAGCTGAGCACGTTCGCTGCACGGCGCGGTGCTGTCCCAAAGGCGCTTTCGTGTGCGATAAGTGAATGAGGCTGCGGAGCTTGACCCACCACCTGGGTTAGCGGTGATGGTTCTGGCGAGCCTGGCGTTGGCTCCTCGGAGCTTTGGACCATCTTCTGCCCTTCAGTGTTGTGTACGATCCTGCGGGACCCACCTGGAAGCACCGTGCTGAGGCCACGGTGAGGCTGGAGGAAGCTTTTGTTGATGCATCACTACCAGATCTGGGTTTGGATTAATATATTGAATAGCTCTTCCCAACCCAGCTGATCTCTAGCGGGAGAGGAGCGGTGGTCTCCTCGCTGGCTGGGGGGCTTCCCGCTCGCCTGCCATCCTTGCCGCTCTCCTGGGAGAGCGACGGAGCGAGGCCAGGCATGGATGCTACTTGGAGGATTAAAAAAATTCCTGAGCTGACGAATCCCGGCACCGAGGCGGTGACCCCCCGGGAAGCGTGCTGAGTGCTGGCCTCTGCGCTCGAGCATCCCACAAAGATTAGCGCTTATTGAAATTAATAAACCRCTGTCTTGGGCTGGGGGAAGGCGGCAGCTCGGCTGCTGCTGTTGATGGGTCTTGCCGCGCGTGTATCTGCAGAAGCAAATTAAACCGCCGTCCTCAAAACACCAGGCAGCAGGAACTGGGGATGAAAATGCCTCAGGCAGAAAATGAGCTTTATAGCGTTTGGCCAGCTTCAAACGAGGTGGCAGATGCTTAATCAGCTTATTCGACACAAGTGTCTGTCCTGTCCGTCCTCCCTCCCCTGCGGAAGGGGGTAGCTGCCAGCGCCGGGGCGGCGTGGGGAGAGGAGGGCGAAGGACCGAGGAGCCCTYTGCGCCCTGCGGGAAGGCTGGTGCAGCACCCCGGGGTGCAGAGGCATTTGGGCATTAAACTGAATTTCCCGTCGGTCCCCTGGGCTGGTGGTCGCGGCAGGGCAAGGGGCCTTCTCCGGAGAGGGAGGCAGGTACGCGGCTCTGCAGCCAGAGTTCAGTTCGGAGACCAGGTTTGCAGTGAGAGGGTGGAGATTGTGTTATCTTTTTCCACAGCTCGGCTGGGGAATTAGTGCCTGGTTTTTAAGGATGCTATGGTTACCGGGAGATTGAATAACTTCTCATGGCAGGGCTAGAGAGAGGGATTCGGTAGCTGCTGTGAAAAACTTGCAAAGACCCATTGGTATTTGTGATCTGATTATTCCTTCCCTGCCCCCAGTCCCCGATGTCCTACATTAAATAAGGACCTGAAAGCGAAGGAGGAAAACTGTACAGAAAACACTTCCTGTATATTGGTGTTTTCTGATACCTTCATTTCTGTATTTTTAGRCAGCTGAAAAGTGACACCAGGTGTTTGGAGACCAAGGTGCAATTTCTCGCACATGGCTTTATCCAAGGCTGGCACAAGCTCGGGAGGAAGGAGGTGTCTGTAGTCTGGCTGCTTGTTGTTCTGTCTTCAGCACCTCTGATTATTTCAAGTACCRGTTTTCAGACCTTTCCTCTTCTCTGTGATAGATCAGGCTGATGCTGGCTCTGCTAGGTCGGTCATGGACGTGGTACGTAACCAGCTGCCGTCTTCCAGCGTTTGTGTCAACTTTGGAGTTGGTCTGAGGGCTGTTGGCCGCTGTCTCAGAACAGCTGGGTAGCAGAACRTAGTCCCTTTGCTTCCTTTGATCTCTTGAATTGGGTATTTTTGCTGTATCTGATGAAATTTTCTGTTTGGGGCATTCGTTTCTCTCGCGCTGAAGTTCCTGGAAGAGGGTCTGGAGCCCAGCTCTGGTGCTGACTCACCCGGATTTCTCATGCTGGGCCGTTGCAAAGCTGCGTTGTTATTTCAGCTGAATTCTGTTCGGCTGGTTGGATCCTGCGCGCTCCCACACACCTGCAAGAAAGCGTGAGCCTCCGAGGAAGGCAAGCGCCGCAGACGGAACAGGCGAGCGGAGAAGTGCTCTGGGGCCGTTGTTAGCTCAGAAGCGTGAAGCTCTGGACGTGGCCCAAGTTCTCCRCTCTGACCAAGGCGAACCCAGGCATGCCGGGTCAGAAGCGGTGCACGTGCGCTGCTGGAAATGCCACTTAGTTGTTGTCTAAGCTCCTTTTTGACCRTCGGCCTCATAGCTGGGTGTCTGCRTGCAAAACCTGGACTCAGCCTTCCTCTGGTAGAGCCGGCTGGAGGGCTGAAGGCAGGATCCCTAGGGTGGCTCTCGACCTCCTGTTACTGCTGGGCTTTACTCCCACCTGGTATCGGGGTAGTGTCAATGGCACCTACTGGCACGGCGTGCGTGGAGGGACTGTTCTTTGGAGCACTTGTCCTTGATGAGGAAGGTTCTCCAAATCCTTTCTCTTGATTTGGTGAGCTGGTGCCGCAGCTGCTGGCCGGTGACCAGCGCAGGGGAGCTAACCGAAGCCCTTCTYGGCCTCGGTACCAAGCTTCCATCTGATACTGCAGCAGTCTCTGCCCACAGGCGTCCCACAAGGGACTGGTCAGCGCTCAGAATGAAAGACAGTAATCCATAAACTTCCACTCGTATATAAGCGTTTCCAGGTGTTGCTGTCTGCAGTGGCTTTTTGTTAGCGTTGTACAGCTAGAACTAGAGCAAATGAATGGCCTTAAATTGTTTTCTTCTTGGCTAAAATTAGAATCGAGCGGAGGCGATGCTTTGCTTTTTGCTYGAAGATGAGGTGGAGGGAAGATGTGCCATTGAATGCTTTGGCCAGTGCGTGTTCACGCTCCCATATGGTGGGGGGCAGCACGGACTAGGGTTTTGAGGGACGGGACTAGGCAGGGCTTGAAGCGGTAGCACAGTTTGTTGCATTAAGCTAACATCCATGCTGTTTTCAACCGCTTAATGTTGTGTGCTTGACTTRGTGTTAGGAGTGACCCTGGCTACTTCTGCACCGTTCTGATCCCATACCAGCCTGCGATTCTAATACACTTGGAGTTAATTTCTCCAAAATGAAGGAATATCTGTCCTTCCAGGCCAACATGGTCTTTATGATTTTGAAGATTATTCGTAAGACGTGGCTATACTTAAAACAAGGCTTGTCAGTGTAAGACCAGCATCCTCTTGCAGGCATCAGGAAGCTTGGATTGTGTTGTTGCCGGAAAGGGGTGTGGGAGGATTTTCTGCTCTGCTGTTGCACTTACAACTATCGTGAGTTGGCAGCTCGGTGCGCCTGCCCGGGCTGAGCGCCGAGATGCCCTCTCTGCCGGGAGCCCCTCTGGCTGCCTGCCCTCTTTGCTGATGCCTGATGTCCTTATTCTTTTGTTTCCTCTAGACAATCATGGAGCAGTTCAATCCCAGCCTCAGGAATTTCATTTCTATGGGGAAGACCTACGAAAAAGCCTTAGCAAGTAAGTGAAACTGCGCTGCTGATGCATTTATTGCTTAAACACGGGAAGCAGCAAGCCCTGTGAAGGGCAGCTGGGTGCAACAGGGCAGCATTGCTTCAGAGGCTGAAAACTAGCTTGGGATGTTTGTTTTTCCTTGGGAGAGCGAGGGGAGGAAACTTTGGAGACAGTTCTTGAACCTCGGGTCATCRGATCATATTGCTGCAACATGCAGGGCACAAGGCCTGCCTGGGGTGTGTTGCTGGGGCAAATGTCCTGGAGAACACGGTGGAAAGGATTTGAGCGTTAAAATGTTGGCTGGCAACTGGGTGATAAATATATTTCCAATCAACAAAGTTTCTCTAGCTTTAAAAGTCTTTAGAATTAAGATTTTATTTCCATTTAAAAGAGAGCTATTTAAATGTTCAGAGTGCCCAGAACAATGCACTGGAGGAGAAAGAAAATCCTAAAAATTCTGGGGACAGCTCTTGGAATATAGGATCCTTTTGGGAGCCATTTAGAGAAATATAGATCTAACTGATCAAAAGTAAACTGAATTGATGAAAACCAAAACTGGACTATTTTGACTTAAAATGACTTCCCATATTTCTTGGCCCCTATTTAGCTTGATTCTGTTTTGCATGTTTTAAGGCAGGCTTTATTTGACTGTAGAGTAAGGTTTTTTTTCAGAGAGGCCTCTGCTCCCTTCAGAAAATTGCATTGCACATGTCTCTTGGATTTTTTTTTAAATTGGTTCAGTGAAAATGCCTTTAAGGGAAGAGGCTGTCATAATCTTAAGCCAGTGGAAAAAAGTACTTGATCTCCTGTTCTTAAATAATGGTGTTTGAAATATGACCTTTACAAAGAATCTGTGTTCTTGTTTTGTGCCTGGAGCAAATCTTATTTCCACAAGTCAAATGAGGTTCCTAAATGTTTCCACGAAGCGTCTTTTAAGATGCAGTCCTCCGCCTTTCTCAGGTACAGACATTCCCCTGTGCCAGCACATTTGTTTCCTGCTAGTTCTCAGTATTGTTCTTAAGCGGATTTTAATGGGCCAACTTCCACAAGATGGGAAGTGCATCCATCTGAATCCACTGCCCAGGGACTGTAGGCTCTGCTTGATCTCCTGAGGCCTGGCACTTAATAAACCCGTATATGCAGCAGTGTTTTCCAGCTATGTTAAATGATGCTAATGAACCTGGGGCTTGTGAGTTGGGTGCTCTTTGGCTTCTTGATTTCCCTGCTCGGTCTCCTGCCTGCTGCAGGCAGCAGCGAAACGTTAAGTTTTCCCTGGCAAGGAGAAGCAGGGATTTGAACAGAGGGAGAAAAGATTGMGCTTGGGACTGAGGTTTTTATTCTTCTAAAATGTTATACTGATAATGCATCTTTTAATAACCTAGGTGGTGGAGCCTGTTTATAATGTGCCCATTTCATCTGAGTTTGAAGTTAGGCACACTGTTACTTCACCATCCGTTGTGGTAAACCAGTATGAGGATTTGATTTCTATTTTTCTCACATCCCTCTTCTTCAATGCCCTTTGAAGCCCAAGATCTTCCTGTAATTTTAAAAATTGTTTTTCGGCCATCCTTTATTTTGGATCGTGGAGCCTGTGGAGGCATCTAAAGGAAGCGTCTTAATCAGCAAATCGTGCTGGAAGAGACTTCAGCACATAATTTGATGCTGTTGAGCAAAAGCTGTACAACATGTTCTGGTGATTAGAGGAAACCCCCTGCTTATCTGATTAAAGTGGAGTGTGGAGCTGGAATGTCAACAAACAAGACTGAACTATAATGAAAGTCTCTGATATTCAATTATTTCACAGTGATTTTTCTGAGCAGTGTTAAGCAGGCTGGTTAGTTATACTGCAATGAAAACCAGCTAGATTTTTCATGTACCTTTTCTCTCCTAAATAACTCTATAATCTTGTTGCTCTAGCCTTCCTCTTTTTTAGTGTGTTTCTTCACTAATTTTGCTTGTTTGTTGTCCAGCCCCTCCCAGCAGGGTTAAGCCTTTGAAGTAAGAACCTTTGTTTTGTACAGTGTCCAACACTCAGATACAGTGCCACAGAAGTTGTGATAGCCATCAAAGAGAACGTAACCTGCGTTTTCTCTTTTTGATGCTTTTAGGTATGACATATGCAGCAAAAGGATACTTTGATGCTCTGGTTAAAATGGGAGAGTTGGCCAGTGAAAGCCAAGGATCTAAAGAATTGGGTAAGTCACCAACCTACTGTTAAATGGAGTCACGGTTCAGAACAGGCTCTGAGCCACAGGAATGAAACCAGGTTTTTTGCTGTAGGTGTGGGTAACGAGCTAAATAAGAAGCTGATCCTGCCTAATACAAATGGTAGTGGAAGTATCTTTGTATTTACTGTTAGCGTAGTGCATAACAAAACCAAAAAGCCTGCTGCTCTTGGCCTGAGGATCTGGGACGTTGGGGTGACGTTTGCAAAGAGAAAGTCAACCAGAGGGTGCTTTGCTGGCATTTTTTTTTCTTGCTTTGCAAATGAGAGAAACGCACTTGCTTCTGGTTTGGAAGCTGAGGCCGCATTGGCTGCYTCACTGGATTTTGGCCCTTTGAAAGAGAACAGGATTAAGCGGGTAAGAGGAAGAGGTTTGGGGTATGTGCAGGTCAGGTGTTTTGAAGTGGTATTTGTTCTGGTAGAAGCGTCGTACAGTRCTTGGTGGGTTGTGTGTGGTGGGAGCTGTATTTACATGCTGAGCCCAACGCAGCTGTTGCCGGATCGGCTGCACGTTGTYTGCCGTTTCACTGTACACTGCAACTGGTGACTTGTATTTGTTCAGTAGATTGGAGTTACTGCAAAGGCATCATGAGTGCTGATACTCTGACTCCTTTCCCTTTCTTTTATTTATTCTTCAGGTAAATCATTCAGGGAACTGCTTTTCCAGTTTTTCTACTAGTTGACATGTTTCATGCGTCATCCCCCCCGAAACTCCTTCATTCCTATTACTCTGCGCAAGTCTTGTTCTGTTTGTAGCTCTTCTCCCAGGCTCCCCTCCAGGGATGCTCTGTGGCCTCTTGCTAAGAGTCCAGCTGACTTGGGTGTTTGTACTGGTGCAGCTTTTGGAACTGGAGGTGAACTCCTCCTCCTCCTCCTCCTCTTCCTCCCAGTTCACTTGCTGGTCTCTCTTGCCAGATTTCTGTACCAGGAAATGGCAGATAGTACTCCAATGGGATCTTTGAAGCAGTCAATTTATGATCAAGAGTTTGAGCTGAAATGGCTCTTGAAGGCTTATAAAGCAATCCATAAATAACCCTTTCTTCAGTGGGGCCAGTTTTTGTTTTTGCAATATTCTGTTCAATATCAGACTTGAACCTACTCCGAGCCTTAGACTGATGCCAGTCAGTAATCTGAATTTTTATGGGGAAGCATCGAGTATCTACAGGAATCTATTTTATCACTTGGTTTAAAGCTGCGTGTAGTAATCTGTTTGTTTGCTAAATGAAACAGTCCTACCTAAGCGATGCATGTAGCAAGCAAAATTGTGGAAGCTGTGCAGATGCTACCGTTTAAAGGATTCCACTTCTGCTGCTTACCAGGCTTTCACTACATCTTTGGGGGTGAAAGATGAAGCAGCCCTGCTGTCCTGCTGGAAGTGAAAGTTTGGGAAGGTCAGTGGCACCTCAGCCATTTGAGAGCAAGAGCATGGGGAATGCACATCCTTCCCGTTACGTGAACCGCTGCTTCCCTCGCAAACAGCTGCAGCTTGAGCGAACACTTGGAACCTGGACCGTCTTTTGGTGGTCATATTTCTTAGCCTAAGAAAGAGAGGTTTGAAAGCAGGCTTTTTTGGTATATTCCTAGCAATCTCCCAACATTCATTTGGTATGTGGCTTGAATATTTTTAGGTTAGTTTAAAATGTTTCCAAATTACTGCATCTCCCATTCTTAGCGTGAAGCTACGTGGCTCACATTTACAGAAAAAGAAAATACCTGGCAGTTCTTGTTCAGTCTAGACCTATAATAAATGGCTGCTCATCAGACTTCTTGCTTTGCTGATCTTGCTGGTATTTATGGCAGCTACTCGGTAGAATCCATGCAGAAGAAAATGAAGATTAAAATTCTGGCTGAAATCTAGTGGAGCTGGTAACAGCCAATTAAACCCTCTCCTGGCCTGGCTTGAACAAGGACTTTGCAGAGCTCGGTAGAAGAAGCATTTTAGATTTGGGTTCCTGCACTGCCTCTGTGCTCGCTGAGCTAACCAAAGGTACGGCTTTTCCTGGGGAAACCTTTAACTTATCAGCTACAGAGAGTGCTGATAGCACAGGAAACGAGTGCTGGGGTCTGGGCTCTCTGCTTTTCCGTCTGGATTATTTCATCCCATACTGGGGGCTTTAGCAAACAGGCATGTTTGCAGCTTGCATTAATATTGTAGACCTAAGCTGATCCTTCTGTCTATATGCAGATGATTTCCTCCTTTAACAACAGGAAAAGGAAAGCTGTTCTGAGATGTAAGGCAGTGACTCCTGGATGTTCTTGCTGGGACTAACAGCTGCTGGCTGAATTCCCTTTCTAGCATCCAAGAAAAAGAATCCCAGAGATTTTTTTCTTCCTTAACCCTTTCTCTTCCAAATACAGGGGTCTCTGTAGTGCTGCTTCTGGGAGAGAAGGTGTCAAGAGTGTGGGGGGAAAAAATTGTAAATTCTGTTTTTGCGAGATAATTAATGTGGGGAAAAAAGGCCCCATCTCTCATGTCCACCCAGCAGTGTCTGCTGCTTGTGCAGATGTGCCGCAGCTGGTTTTATACCTGCTGGTTCACAGGCTGCTTGGCACAGCCCGTTACGCAGAGCTCGGAGCCGGTACGCAACGCCCCAAGGAGCTGGGTCAACGCTCAAAGGAGTTCGCCTGTGCTGCAAGTGCTCTTGTGGCTCTGTTTCTATCAGTACTCAAAACCGGCCAGTTTGATTTCCAGMATATTGTCATCTCTTCAGTATTACTTATAACCCTAAGGAGATTGTTCTCTGATTAAGTTGAGCACTGGAAAACTGCCCATCTGCAGCCTGTCCTTAGTTCTGTGCAAATGTGCTGAATGTCCTATGGACTGAGACTTGCTGGCTTTTTATTTTATTTTTTTAAATATAAATTCCTTTGGTTGCAATGATGTTGTATGTTTAATCTGCTGAAAACATTTGTCAGCCTTCCTAATGCCTGCCAGACAGCTACCTCCAAGTTCAATTCTCTGGTCAGCAGCTGCTTAGCACTTTACATTGTAAATGCTCCATCAGATTTTAGCAACTGTGTGTAGACAGGATAATCTTGTGTAGTAACAGAAAACAGTAATAAAGTACTTGAGCGCTAATCGGCTCTGGCTTGAGTTTTTGGGTGGAAGCATCTGGCTGGGGCGTACCTGTCAGAGCCCCGTTGCAAAGGTTTGTGAGACTCGATCTCTTGCTTTTCTCAACTAAAGTGATGTTCTGCCTGGGTGCAAGGTGTAGCTTTCAGTTGGCCTTGCACGACAGCTTTGCCCAATGCAATTGCCTGTAGCTCAGATCCTTTTTATGCTTTCTATAAGCTGGGAAAATCCTGAAACATTTTGTGGCTTTTGTTTTTTTATCTTCAGACTTCTTGAAACACTAGAAGAGTTGGTTTGTGCGTTCTCAGCTTTTAAATGCTGTGGCGGGGGCATTTGATCTGGACCGGGGAGACTCTTCCTTTTCCTGCTTGCCTCGCAGGCACTTGCGCTAATAGCTGCGGAGCGCTCGGCAGCAGTGCTCCCCAGAGGTCCGTGCTGTTTCATGACCCAGTTGCACGCCGTGTTTGCAGTTGCTCAAGATCTGCATAACTTCGTAGGAAGAGACCGTTCCCGAACGGTGCGCGGAGGGTGTTGGCGTCTTGATGAAGTGATAAATACTGAAGAGGATTCCTCAGGGAAGTATCGCATGACAGTCGCAAGCGTACCGCGATCCCGTTGACCTCGTGGCATAAGGTGTGCCTGACAGGCAGCTCTGCGGCAGGGAGTTGCCTTTTTGCGTCAAGCGATGCTTTGTGCGGCTGGCGCCCTGGCGAGGAGCGCGCTGCCTGGAAGACCGAGACTGGGCTCCCTTGGTGCTCTGGTCTGAGACRGTGGTGATGAAGTACGGCAGGAGCTGCCTTAAAAGAAAACCCGTTGCTGAGGCTGGGAAACGTGGCTAAATGCTGCCCTAGGAACAGACCAGCCTCTTGAACCTCAAGTGCTCAGCTTTCTTGGGCTGGATTTTATATCTTGAGGATATGAAATTGGTCAACAAGCAACTGAGCTCCCATTGCCTTGGAAAAAGGTTTCCGCTACTTGTCTGACTCCAGTCTATCACAGTGCTTGAGGTCTGCGTTCTACCTTGCTTCCGTCAGCCCGCAAGTTAATTCRGCGTTGGCCCTCCTTGCTCGAGGAGCTCGGTGCCCTCAGCTGAGCCATGCGAGTAGCTGTGCTGCTGATGGCTCCGTGCTCTGCGGCAGGGTGTAATGCCTGTCCTCTGGCTCCCAATGTCATATGGGAAGGTGGAGAGAAATACTGGTTATCGAGGATGTCTTCTGGGAGCGGGCTGCTGCGCGAGCCTAGGAAGCAAAGCGAATGTAGGTGGCTGAGACTAGGTCAGCAGTGGAAGTGAAGACTGCTCGTCTTGGCGTTCCTGGGAGCTGAGTCACTCTGAAGGGATGGCATTAAAGGCTTCTTCCTGCCTTGTTCTTCTGTCCTGGCTGCTTTCCAGCTTCTTACCTGGACAGAAGATTAGACCTGTGCCCACAGTTCAAGCTCTCCTTTGAGAGTGATTTCACATACTGTTCTTCAGATCTTCATAGTGGTTGCTGAGGTGGGTTTTTTAACTCCAGCTTCTCAGCTTCCCAAAAGCCTAAAAGTGTGTCCGATCACTGAAGAGTTGCTCTGTGCTTGATCTGGGAGCTCTTTGTAGAAAACTTCTGAAGAACTTGAGTCTAATTCGCATAAGTGCTCGGGTGGCTTTGGCCCTTATGTCCTCTGCTTGCCAGTAGAACTTAGGTGCTGAAGTCGCTCGGACGCTGCTCAGAGTGCTGCTTTTTCATCCCTTTGGGTGCCAGTTTAAAATTAGGTCATGGCAAAGTCATAGGAAGGGTTTTTTCTTTCTGAGGGAAGCACTTGCCTGGTAAACAGTCAGAGGCAATTTTCTTCCTGGCTGAGAGTGCGCTGGCACGTTGCGACCGTGACCAGACTGTGCTGGGGGCTGAACAGCAAGAGCAGAGAGCTCCTCTGGAGCTGGATTTGTGTTTTGGGGTCTTTTCCAAGGTCCTCCTGGATCAGACAAAGCTTCTCTGACTGAAGCATAGTGCTATCAAGGAGAAAGAAATACAGTAATTAATTTTCCATTGTAAAGCAGAACGAGCCTCTGCTAGATAAGAGTTTCCTTCTGATATACAATTTGCCTGATAAAATCATAGGTTATGTCCTCTTTGGGCTACTGTCATCTGCTATGGAGCTGTTTAGTGTCAGCGGAGGACACTGGATCTCAAGCATTTTAAACAATCTCTATAAAGATTTCAAAATGTTAGTGTTCTGGATAGATGTGTGATACACATTTCTGTAGCAAGTGTGTGTCCTGCTTGGCGTTCGCTGTGTGCTGAGAAAGGTGTCTGCAGCCTGAGCTGGAGCACAGACCTTGGCCCAGCTCCGTGACACTGAAGAGCAGAATGCCACCAGACTGCGTCCTTGTGGGACCGCTAATGTGGCTGTGCCTAGCTGGGAGCATCCCAGCCTGGGGGCCTGCTGTGACGGGAAAGGTCGTGCAGACTCTGGTGTTCGAAGGAGCAAGTTCAGGGTTTCTTTTCCACTGCAGAGCTCCAGCCTGACCTGATTCTTGTCGGTGGCTTGGGCATGGTTTGAAGGCTTCATTATGCTGAACTGAATCCTCTGGGGAGATTTATTAATCTCTTAATTGGATTTGCAGTTGTTTCAGGTAAAGCTTCCTACAGCGATGGAGATGCAGATATAGATCCTGTGAATGTCAGAGGTTACTGTAACAGTGAAGTGCTTAATATGGGGAAGACAGGCAGGAGCACTGAGCGCGGGAATGAGCTGGTGGTAATCGTAATGCTGGATGTGCACTCAGGCACATCTAGCTGAATTCCAGGAAAAATTTCCCAGTGCTCACTGAAAGTGTCCCTACAGCGAGGGCTGTTAGCTTGTGGAATAGCCCTCCTAGAAAAGCAGTGGTAATCTTGCTGCTTGATCCTTTTAAAATTGGACTTAATGATGCACTTAATAGATTGTAGGTAACAACTTTGCACTGGCAGAAGAATGGATGTTCTGGACCTGTACCGCTTTCATCAGTGATTCTGTTAAAAGGCCTAATTTGTTAGAGGAATTATTCTAGAAGCTCARAAATAGGCTTGCAGGGTTGTTCTTAGTCTAAAACTTCTCAGGCTGATGAAACTGCCTTTGGAAAAGGGAGCTTTTGTAGTCACTGTTAGAATAAGCAAGGAGCACATCTTTGCTGTAGCAGTCTTTGTCCTGAACCTGGTTAAAGCTCATTTGAAACGTAGGGCTCATTAAGTTGAAGTCTTAGAGCAGAGATTGCGGCTCGCACACCGTAATGGAGGTGCAGATGCAACGTTGACTGGGGATGATGCAGAAGGAGCCCGGCTCTGAGCCTCTCTGCTGGGTGCCAGCTCGGCAGCAGCACTTCTGGGGGTGTTTTTCTCCTTTCTGTGTGTAAGGTGCCTCCAGAAGGGAGGTTTTTAGCCTTTCGGAGAGGGAGATGGCCAAGAGAAGAGCATATGGGCTTTGCCTTGCTTCTGGGTGGCCACATCCCTGGAAGATGGGCAAGTGGAGAGAGTCTGATCTCGGGGGCTGTTTTCTGCAAWGAGAAGGTGAAGGGCAGCTCTTTGCAGCATAACAGGACTGTAAAGGCACACGGGGGGTTGCTTTGCCCTCACCATCATGCGTGGGCTGGCAGGTTGCTTCTGAGCTGAGAACGCAGCTAGAGGCAACCGGGCACCAGTTGCCTGCTGCCAAGTCCCTGCTTGCAAAGCTTTTGGCTGTCAGAAATGCGAAAGCCATCGGACACCACGGTATCGCTACCATTCAAAAGCATCTGCCRCTTGCAAACCTGGCATTAGTGTAACGTGGTCTCCTTAACCTTAGTGTGAAGGAATCCGTAGGAAATGGCCTGGCTAAACAAAGGTGCGGGAATAAGCAAAGAGCTTTTAAGAGCTAATGGCTGCCTCAGGGATTCTTCTCTGCCCGTGTTGCCTTTCCACAGTCCTTAAACTTTCCGGTTAGGAACTGGCGTTCTGTTATGAGTAGCTTTGTTTTCACAAGCCTGTATTGGGGAAAGTAACAGTGGCATGTTGTTAAGTGAGCATCTGCTAAGAGCACAGTGTCTAGCTGTAGTTTCCAACACTTAGCAATAGGTGTTTAACGTTTTTTGTCTCACCTTCAATAGAAAAATCTTTAAGGAGGTTGCCTACCTGTTAGAGCTCCCAAGCGTGTCTTACTGAACCTGAGTCTGAGCTCAGCTCCTGCAGGGTTGCCCTATTCCTTTGCAAGGGAAAGAGTGGCCACATACAAACCAACAAGTGAGTTGCATTCGGGAGCTGTTTTCTGCACTCCAATTAGCAATGCTGATGAGCTTGGCAAATTTTAGAAAGGGGCACATCTTCCTCTGCCCAGAAGAGAAGGACAAAACGAGCAGGTAGGTGGCATTTTAAATCTTGTTTCATCTTCTGAACATCTGCTGTTGTAAGAGAAGATGAGAGAATTCAAAGAGTATCCAACGAAAATGCTTTGGGAAGAAGAGAAAGCGAGCAGGCGTGACTGCAGCCGGGCTCGGTGTGGAAGGGAGGGTCGGAGGAACCAGCCCAAGCCCAAGGTGAACAGTGCCAGAAAGGGCTGGTTTGTGTGTGCGGTTGCATAGCTGGTCCCGCCTCGCCTGCTGGCTCCTGTGACCTTTTTCAGCGCTATTGTTTGGCCAGATATATTTTAATACTCCCTGTGGATGCTCTGGGGGGGGGGGTGTGCAGAGAGTCCTGCAGGTTACCGGTGTTTAAAAAGACAGCCAGCTTGCAAAGCGTCTCTGAAGACCTGCTCGCTGGAGCACACCGCCCTTGAAATGCCCGGGGAGGGCGAGGGCTTGGTTTCTCCCCGCCTGCCCGTCAGCCTTCCCTCTGCGGCCGCGTCGCAGAGGTGACGGCGTGGTGCCACGCGGGAACGCCTGCGGCACCGGCTATCGCGGCACTCCTGCAGCTTTCCTGCTCCGCAAATTATTCCTGGCGTTTTAACTGCAAACGGCACTTCCAGTTGGCACGGCCCTTCCCAAAACGAGCTGGGCGTTTGCTGCGATGAAGCCGTTCCCTGCTCTATGGCAAACCGCCTCCAGTCCAAGGAAGAAGGCAGGCGGCTGCGGGGTGAGGCTGTGCTTGCCCAACCCTCCGAGGGAGGCACCGCTGGGCCAGGGTCTGTCCTCTGGCAGCACGGGGTGCCGGCAGCTGTCACGATGTACAAGCCGGCTTTGTCGTTTTGCCAGGTTTGGGCACCGGAGGCAAATGCTTCCCTGCCTGGGACTGCTGGTGCTCGAGCTTGAGAGGCTTGTGCAAGGTCTTGCTGGGCGACTCGAGGCAGAGGTCTGCGTGGCGACGTCCCCCCTGCGCCCACTAACTAGTGCTTTACCCCGAACATAGTAACAGCCTCACCCCCGTGGAAGCTGCCAAAATAATTGGGCATTAGGGACCTGCTGGCGGATGTGCCGAGGAGCGCACGCGTTCGGAGGGGGCGGCTGCCGGGCGGCGCGGGTCAGACCCGCTTCCTTACCCGTCCCTAGCAAAAGTGTCGGTCCTAACTGCTCAGCCTAAAAGAGCTGATGGCTGAAAGCGTGTCACCAAACTTGAGTCAGGGTGTTCTGGAAAAGCTTTTATTTTGTTCTTTCCCTGTCTTGATACAACAACAAAAAAAAAACTTAAGCTTTGCCAAGATGGGTCGAAACGGAGGCTGGAAGCAGAAGTGATCATTATAATGTTGAAGAGCTGCTAATATAACAGCAGCAAATGCTGCATGAATCTTTTAGGCTATGATAAACCTTTTTGAAGAGGTAATAGATGAATCAGTGAAGAGAAGCTGATTGTTGTCCCATACTCATATCCTTCCCACTCCAAATGCACGAATCTTCCTCTAACTTGTCTTGCAATTTAGTATTAGTGCTGCTGCAGGCAGGTCCTGGAGCCTTCTCGTCCGAATAAGGCGTTCAGCTGTGAAGTGCTCTTCCTCAGCAGCTCGCGAGCTTGTCTGTGGYGTGTGCTGCATCTTGGGAACTTGCAGCAAGATACTAATATTAGCGAAGAACTAAGATTGCAGTTTTCAGTAGCATGCGTCTGTCTTAAATGACAGGGCTCAATCAGCTCCTTAACAAGTGACAGCTACGTGTGACTGGAGCTGCTGTCAGAGGRCTGCATGTGCCAAGGAGACTTCGGGAAGCAGCTGCACATCAGCTTTGCAGAGTTGGAGCTCTGACCTCAGGAGCTAAAGGGGTGCGAGCTAACCTTGTTGCCTCTCACTGTGGTAATTAATGTAGCTGGTGGAAAATGAGCCCCCYGGAAGGTGTGGGACCTGGCAGCAGCCGGCACCGTAAGGGAGACGCACAACCACTTGGGTGAGAGTCTCCTTCCACCGAGTTCACGGGAGGAAGATTCACCCTGAAGCAATACCTGCTTGCAACGTGCTCAGGGTTGATGCTCTTTCTCTTTTGCTCCCCAATGTAAGTAACGGTGCAATCCTGTCCAGCAATCGCCTTTGCTCAGCAAGGTCTGAAACGATGGCCTGGCACCAGCAGCCTCCTGGGCTCRTCCTACCCCTCCAGGAGCCAGATGCTTTTCAAGAAGGACCCTCCTGGCTCAGAGGTGTCTTCTGCCCCAGTTTGAATGCACTTACTCAGCATCGGAGGGTTTAGCTAACAGCATTTAACCARCCTTTGAAAAGCAGATATTTTTTCCTTCCGGACTTAGCAGGCAGCCACTCAAATGATTTGCCCTATTACTGTCTGTTGCTCTTTCTCATTAATGAGCTAATATTCCTTTTCTGTTTGCTTAGTTACTTCCCTTGACAGTGCTGTAGCTTTCCCCAGTCTCCGTTAGCAAAGCAAGGGAGATGCCGGTGCAACGGGGACGAGCGCAGGGCTTTTGAGCTGGGCCCCCTGCACTCCTTGTCTCATCATATCTTTTTAAGCCTCTCCATTTGGGAGCCGGATCTCTAGAGCAAGTGATCTTCACCGAGAGCGATGCTGCCGATGCTGTTATCGTCAGTACTGAAGCAGTAATAAGTGATGCTGGCAAGGACGCGATGCTCTCCGCTCTTTCAAAGCTTTCTTGCAGTTGGATGCTCTCCCCTGCTGCTGGGGTGCTCCCACTTGGGCTGCGTTGGTACCGGTTTGATCCGCTGGCACGGACAGCAGCAGCGCTGGCCCCTGGGGTGAAGCAAGCGGCGGCCGGGGAGCACCTCCCTCGCTTCGGCYGTGCCACGCCGCCCTTGTGAGACCRGCCGGGCTGCTTCGGCTTTTCCGCGAGTGTCAGCAAGTTCTGGTACCGTCTCYGAGCGGTTTGGCTCGGATGCATTGTTTGTTATTTTTAATGAAAATACTCTGTAGCCTCCCTCAGAAAAGGTCCTTAGGCTCTGAAATCTCAAGGCGAAGCATGGCGGGCCGGGTTCCCGTTGCTCTGCCTTCGGGAAGGGCAGCTGGCTCCGGCTCCGGCTCCCCGATAGCGATCTTGGTGATGTGGAACAACCTGTTTTGCTGTTTCTGCCTGGGTGTGGTAGGGAAGGGCCCACAATAGCCCCTATAGTTCTCCGAGAACGATACTGTGAGTCAGGCAGATTTAAATAGCAGCTCCAGTTTGCTTTGTAACCTTCTTGCCTGTTTATATTTTTTGCAGCTGTGACGGAGCAGCCTGCAGCAAGGTGTGCTCTGAGCCTGGCACGGGCAGGCGAAGCCCTTGAGCTGCGATCCTGTCCCTCCCCGTCCTTTTTGTCCCCGTGGCCTTAGGTGAAACACTTAACCTTGGCTTTCTTGACGTACCGAATGTGCATTTTCAGGGTAGGGCCAGTGTGGCTCAATATATATATAAACATACTGTGTGATTCAAGTTCTTTCTCCATTCTCTGGCTTGCTGCACAGCGGTCATCGTTAGTGTTTAAGGTACAGGTATCCCTTTGGCACGATGCAAATCCCGTGGTGTGGGAGGCAGCTCGGAGTGGAGCAACTCYGTGGGGCCGGTGTCGAGCCGGGCCGTGGTCCAGGCACCCAGGCTCTCCCGCCGCCGAGGCATGCGATCGCCTTRCCTCGCCGGGCAGGCAGGGAGGGTTGCAATAGCCAGCACCAGCGCAATGGTGCCGGCCCTGTTCTCAGCCAGTTCTCTAAATATTTAGGCTCTCAAATTACCATGCTACCTTCTCGTCACCATTTAACTTCTTCCCTGCTGCCGGGCTGTGTTAATCTAAGCAGTTTCAGGGTCAAGTGTCTGTTAATGTCTAACATGGTCTGCAGCTTTTTTACAGGGTGAGGTGGCTGGTGTGAAGGTGTCAGGGTGCCAGCGATGCTGAGAAGCTTGCAGGCAGATTCACGCGGCATGACTGCTGCTTGCGGGGGTCGGTTTAAATCCTGCCGCTGCCCTGTGCGGGCTCCCAGCTACGGAGGGCACCATGGAAATCCTGGAGCTGATTTCTTTGGATCTGGCTGGCCTGCTTCAGCATGGGGAGGAACTTCYGAGAAACCTCTTCCTCCTGCACAGCCCAGCCCCGGGCAGGCATCCAGCCGCTTGCCCACGCTGGAGCGCAGCTGCAGCTCCGAGCTCGCCTTGAGCTGCTCTTGGAGGTGAGCTGCCCGTGCTGTACGTCTCTAGCGCAGGGTGCCCAGCCGGCTGCAGCGTGGGGACGAGCTGCACAGCTGCGAGTGATGGTTTCACGTTGCTCTGTGCTCCCCGAGGAGGTCCGTCGGGTGGGACGGTGGCTGTCCCTGCCCAGCAGCTCTGGCCCTCGTGGCTGAAGCCAGCGTGGGCTGGAGGGATCTCGCCATCACGTCCGGCACCACGCGGTGCAGGTAACAGCGCTTGAGGTGCTGGGACTCCCTTGCATCGGTCCTGCAGACCRCAGCGTTTCCCAACACCAAGTACTGACCCCTCCAGCAATTCCCGCTCCCCAGGAGGGGCTGGGAGTGCTTGCTGCGTCCTCAGCCCTGCCCAGCCTCGGCCTCCGGAGCGGAAACGCTGCGGAGCAGCTCAGGGCCGGCGAGCGAGACCACAGCAGAAGCAAGAGGAGCAGACAAAAGAGCAGCGTGAAGGAGTCGGGTCCCTCTCGGGCACGACGAGGAGGTGCCCGTGCATGACGCGTCCGCTGCGGGAAGGACGCTGCCGGCCGCGCACTCCGGCCCGGCGCTGGGGCAGGAAGCGCCTGGCTGAACGGCTTGAAAGACGCAGCGCGTTGAGCCGCGAGACGGAGCACAATGGAGGCGAGCGAGACGCGGTGGCCGCCCGCYGGGACGCAGGAAGGAAGGAAGGAAGCGTCCCCTCGCCCAGCCTGGAGGAAGCCAGATCCCGGAGCAGCCTCCCACGGCCGGTGCGCGGATCTGCCCGCGTCTCGGGTGGGAAAGGCTCTGCGCCGCCGCTGCGCTCCCGCTGTGATGTGGGCTTGGTTTCGGCTCGCGCCGGAACTCCCGCGCTCTCGCTGCGATGACAGCCGAAGGGGCCGGTGGCGGAGAAGCAAGTGTGAAGAAAAACAGATGGGTATCGCCGTCATCGGGGCGTGCTGCGCACCTCCCCTGCGAAGGGCCGGGGTTGCCCTGGGGCTTGATTTGGGAACGCGTGTGCGTTGCTCCGGGAGCGCTGGCCCCTGCTCTCCTGGTGTGTTCGTAGCTCAGTGTCGGTGGCCAGAAAGTCCTGCCAGCCCTGGCGCTGAACTGACTTTTCCTGTGGTGCTGGACGCGTTACTTAATCAGCTGTGGTTTCCACTTCAGTAAAGCTGGAAGGAGAAGGGAGAGGAGGTGGTGTGAGCTTTGGGAACAACAATGGAAAAGCCACCCTTGCTTCGGAATACTCCTCAAAAAGAAATCGCAGCCAAGCTGTGGCATTACATCACTCATCTTGCCCTCCTTGTAGTGGGAATTCGTGCACTTCCCCTGATTTAGCTTTCACAGCTCAACCAGAGAGCAATTTCCTGGAGGTCTTGTAGTGGTAACCTTTTGCCCAGACCTTCCCATTCATGCATGAAGCTATTCATCAAAGATTCGCGTAATTGCCGCAGCCGACTGCCAGCCCCACATGAGCGCTACGGGCTGCTTAGCTTTATTCAGCACCTTGCGAAGCAGCTGTAAAAGTTAACTGTGCATCTCCGCTCCTTCGCTGGCAGCGGAAACGTCGGTGCGCAGAGCAGCGGGGCCGAAGCCGCTGCCGTCGCCTGGTCACCTTGTCGCTTTGCAGAGGCGCTTTGTGTGTCGCCGCCCTTTCGCGGGGACTAGTCGAGGCGTGGGAGAACAGCGGCTCCTTTCTCCTCTGCCCCGGTGCCAGGCCCCGGCTGGCTYGGTGCCCGTGTCTGCCTTTTGTTTTCAAATACAGGTTTTCCACCTTTCAAAGACCCGGCTCTATTCTTGCATTGAGCCCTCTGCGGAGGGGTTGGTGCCTGCCAGCTGTCCGGCAAAGAACAAAAAGGAGCAGATTTTAATGTTTGCAGAAGGGCTTTGGGACACTCTGCGCGGGTGCAAAGTACGCTTTGCTTCAGCTACCAGAGCAAAGAAACGCTGGGCCAAGTCGTTCCTGACAGGCGGTGGTGTTGACACGGCAGGGCACAGCGCATGCAGCACGTGGCCCTCGGCTCGGCGCCCCGGGACTGCCTGGTCCTGCCGGCCGGGGAGGCTGAGCCTGGCCCAGCATAAACCTCCTGTTCTCCCACCTAATGTGGGGTTTCTCTTGCACCGGTAAGAAGCTGGTTCTGCTCATCCTATTGGTATTGTTGCCAGGTTTTGAATCCAAATATAGAGGATGCAGTTGTTCTTTCCCTTGGGGTAGACCTGTCCTCCAAGGAGGACTTGCTTGCCTTTTCCTTCACTCTCTAAATGCACCAAAATTGCGGCATTGGCTGGTAGGGCAGGATGGAGCAGAAGTGGCCAGTCCCGTGTGAAAGCAGGTCTGCGCTCGGCGGTCCTGAGGCTCTCGGTGGCAGGGCCGCCTGCGATTCCCCCACGCAGCAGGCTGCAGCGCTGCTGAAACCCTGCTCCTGTCTGAGCCTGCGCGCTGCAGCCGGGGAGGCACGGCCGGGCGCCGCTTATACCGCAGAGCGCAGCGGGCGAGAGCAGCAAGGGCTCCCTGCAAGAGGAGGAGGAGGAGGAGGATGGCAAGGCCCCGTTAAGCAGCAAGGAAGCTTCCAAGTGGCAGCAGGGAGCTGGCGGAGGCTGCGAGCGCCTGGGAAGGGGGAGCCGGCGCYGCAGGAGCAAGCGGCTGAGCCGGGATTGGGGCTGTCGCTGGCTACTCTTCCTAGAGCCATCGAATTAGCGCTTGGGCTCTTCCCTGGCGGTAGCTGCCACCTGTGAGCAACCTCTCGTGCACATTGCACGATCTTCCCTCGTGCCCTGTGGTCCTGGGATGTTCCCTGTTCCCCGGCATTTCCCTCCCGAACGCTGCCCCACTCCCTGCCATCCCTGCAGGTATTTCGGAGGTATCCGCGCACCGCTGGCCGCAGTGCCGAGGCTGTGCAGGCTGGCGGCCTTGTGGGTCCTGAGGCAAGAATAGCTGGGACATAGCGTTTTTCAGTTTGCAAATAACTCTCAGCGTAGGCTGAAAACTTCCTGCAACGTTAGAGCCTGCTGTGCTGGAAGTTGGATCTTCCCAACCTGGCCTTTGCAAATCGCTGATGGAGCTCGGCTCTCCCTGAAAGCTTGCGCTAGCCAGCAACGTTGCTTACAGTGAAGCAGCGGCACTGGCTCATCTCCTAAAAAACACTCCTGCAGCTCCCGTGTGCTTTGGTGTCTGGCTCCAGCTTCATTATGGCTTTTGCTGAGGTAAGCTGCTGCCCCTGGTTTCCAGGAAGGGCAAAGCATGCGTGTGACTTAATGCATTTTAAATTWAAAAAAAAAAAAAGAGTCGGTTTGGATCCATCTGTCGTGGACAGCCTTTTCTCCCATGGACTGCAATCCGGGCTCTGCCGGGAACTGCCCAGCGCAGGTGACCTGTGGTTTGTTCATTAGCAGCTCGCATGCTCGAGAGCTCGTCCCCGCCGGCACGGGGCTRTCCGTGCGCGTGGCGCTCGTTCCCAGGCCAGCTCTGCACACGCACAATTCATCCATGAAGGTTAAACGGTTCTGGTTTGTTTTTGAGGCAAATACTGAGCCCAGGACTTAGCTTTGTTTGCAGCTTCGTGGCCTGGGTTCAGTCCCGGGGTAAGTCCATCCACTGCCATTTTCCTGGAGGAGGAAGGTCTTGGTTATTAGTGCAGCATCTCCTAAGCGCGTCCCCTTGCTCGCTCCCTTCAAACGCCGGACTCTGAATCCGGTTGCAGTGAGGTGTCCTGCTTGTTTCTGTGCTCTGCGGCTCCTTCGCTCTTGCATCCATGTGGTCAGATGAAGAAGCCACCTGGGCAGAGTGGCGTTGGTGGCCAGCAGGCTGGCGGCTGCAGAGCTGGTGGTAGCCAATGTGACCAGCTGGCACGATGGGTTGGAGGCTGGGCCGGGTCACCAGGCACTGGTCACGCTGCTGCTTTTCTTTTCCTCCTTATGCTACATAAGAGGCAGTGCATAGATATCCAAGTGTCTTAAATAAACCCACACGCTTATAGCTTGACAAAAATGGGCACTGAGATGGGCGCTTCATGGACTTGCGGAGCATTGTGCCGTCCCGCAGGTCTGGCTGCCTGTCTCTCCGTCCCTAGGTGCCGGGGATCCAGCTGTTCCCAGCTGTGGGGGGTCTGCAGAGAGCTCTGGGTCTCAAACTGCCGTCCTGTGTCTTGTCTTTCCAGGAGACGTTCTCTTCCAGATGGCAGAAGTCCACAGGCAGATCCAGAATCAGCTAGAAGAGATGGTGAGTGCCCGCAGCTCCCCGGCGAGCGTGGCCTTGGCCGCTGTGGGCGTTCTCAGCGTGAGCGGGAAGTGCTGTCCTGCAGTTGCCACACTCGTAGCTCAGAGCAGAAACCGCTCTTCAGCCCTGGCTGAACAAAACTGCCCTTCGTTTTCCTTTGAGCCTCCGAACTGGATCCCAGGGAGGGGCGAATGCCACCTCTGCTCGGGAGCAGGTGTCTGTCCTTGCTCAGAGCCACTTCACATCAAAGCAAAGCTGCTGGTGTTGCAACTGAGCAAAATGGTTTTCAATGTCTTAACCAGATCAAATCAGCCTCTCTGAGCTGGACTTGCTGGGCTGCAAAGGGTCTGGTCTGTTTGTTCATCCACTTCTGTCCTGCTGGGTGTCTCTCTCTGAGCGTCCATCTGTCTCTCGCTGCCATCAGCTTCTCTCCTTTCATGCGTTCAGACAATCTCTCACCTGCCGTAGCCCAGCCGGTTGGCCACCCTCGTGTTACCTGCTGCTCTCTGCGCTACCTGTCTGTCTTCCTTCCTGCTTTCCGCGTCTGCTCTCCCGGGTGCCCTTCGGTGCCCCTCGTGCTGGGGTTTGGCAGTCGTTGCGAAGGGAATGTGTATTTTCTTTTTGTTTCCAGCTGAAGTCCTTCCACAACGAGCTGCTCACGCAGCTGGAGCAGAAGGTAGAACTGGACTCCAGGTACTTAAGTGTAAGTAAGCTACAGACCTGAGTAATGGAAACAGTGAAAGGGTTTGCTAAGGCCATCTCTGCTTCTCCCTTCCCTCCTTCCCAGTCCTTCCTCCTTTCCCTGCTCCCCCAGGCTTCCCGGTCAGGGGTAGCCCGTTGTACCTGCACTGGAAGCAGGTAGCGGTAGCACTGGAGATGGGTACTGCAGCCACCAAACGTGTCACCGCGCACCGCATGGTATTCTGGGCTCGTGTAAACCTGTTAAAGCTGCTGTTTGTGTTTGCTGGGTCACGGGGAGGCTGCTTCTCCCAGAAGATGGCTGCACGTTTGCTGTTAGATGCTAAAACGTGGCCTTAGCATCAGGAGCTGAGGCCGAGACGTTGGCTAGGATGAGAAAGCAAGCTGTGCAGCAGCCCTGGTACGTCACTGTTCACAGCTTTCTCCTCTATCGCAC
The DNA here is from genome assembly GCF_003343035.1 of Apteryx rowi. NCBI lineage: Eukaryota > Metazoa > Chordata > Aves > Apterygiformes > Apterygidae > Apteryx > Apteryx rowi. The sequence continues at coordinate 153,533 of NW_020450832.1, read as the reverse complement.
TTAGGCTGCGCTGAAAAAGTACCAGACGGAGCAAAGGAGCAAGGGGGATTCACTAGACAAGTGCCAGGCAGAGCTGAAGAAGCTGCGGAAGAAGAGCCAAGGAAGCAAAAACCCGCAGAAGTATTCCGACAAGGAGCTGCAGGTAGGACACCGGGTGCAAGGAAACGAGCCCCCTTCAAACGTGCAGCACGTAGATAAACCCCTCGTCTTCGTGCAGGCTTTACACCGCTGGCTATAGAGGTGCGGGCCAAATCTTGCAAGCGTTTAGATAACGGCTCAGTGTTTTCTTTTGAAAACTCAGTGCGGTAGCGTTAGGGGAGCGTGGGGCAGCGCGGGAGCTGTGGCTAGGAAGGGGGAGGCAGCCCGCAGCGCGGGGCAGGCTGGGCTCGTGGCCGTGTCTGGCGGAAGGAGCGCGCTCATCCCCGGAGCGGTGCTTTCTGCTCAGCCGGTGGCAGGCGTTGCGCGGGGAGGTGCCTCGGTGACTAACCTTGTTGAATCCACCACAGTTGGCTCTTCTTACTTAATGAATGAACCCAGTAAGATCGTGAATTTCTGTTGTGCCAGATCCATCTCTTCTGGATCATGTTTTGCTCAAATATTTTCCGTGCCTCCTGACTCCGAGTCCCTTCCCCCAGGCTGGCAGGATGGGGAGCACATGCTGGAGGAGGCTTGCGAGTGAATCACTTGAGTGTGATTTCTGATTTCGGCGTACTTGCAAAGCACATGCTGTTTTCTAATCGGGTTCCGATTGCGGCGTCCTGAGGCTGAGGGCCTGGAGCCCTGAGCAGGCGGCTGGCAAGCAGGGCYGCGGGCAGCCCCTGCCTGGGGGTCRTGCTTTACAGCYGGCACATTCCGGCTAGCCATTGCATTAGGATTTCCAGCAGGGAAAAAGTCAGGGCTAAGATCTCRTTGAAGAGTGTCCAGGGCAGAGTTCGGAGCCGGCAGTGCTGATGCGCGGGAAGCATTGGTTGGGGCGCCGGCAGCAGCAGGAACGGAGCCGGGGCTGTGCCGGGGATGTGTCAAGGGATTATGGCGCTCTGGGTTAATGATGTATTCACAGCATGAGTTTGTCTTCTGAAGTCTGTGGCCTTTGATTCAAGCTTCTCCTGGAGCATGTCTGAGCATGACTAGTTTAACAGGTGATTAATGCATCAATCTGTAAACTTGCTCTGGCCTAAAATACTGCTGCTGCTGTATCTAAGGCCGTTGACTGATTACAGCACTGATAGTATGTTATTGAGGAAAAGGGGAAGAATTAATCCCCAAGCCAGAAATTGCATACTCTTGTCTCCAAAGCAAGACATTAGAATATAGATTATATTGGGACTAGAGTCTGTTACTTTAGATGGAATAGGTTGATAACACATCCAAAATGATCCACCTTTTCCTAAGGTGATCTAAACATCTATGGCACTTCACTAGCTGGGACTGTGTACAGAATGGCATTTAAAGTAATCGGCAGATAGTTAGAGTGAAGGTTATGCAGGGGAAGTGACATTTTTAATTGCACTAAAATTTGTGAAATCAGTCATTCTCTTGGTAGTGTGAATCAGAATAATCACTGAAGGAGAAAAACATATCAACAGTCATCTATCAAGGCTCTGAGTGCAACTCCTGTGCTGAACTGGATGCTCTGTATTACACTCATGTTAATTTGCAGCCTTCCAACTCCCGAGACTACTGAAATTGCTTGCACAAGGCATGGTTAATTTGAGCATCTCTGAAAGGTGTTGATTTGGTAGGACTTGGCCCTGCTTACTAGGGCAAAGGCTGGCGCTTTCTTGAAAGCCGAGCAGTTTAAACCACTTTTGAATACTGGCACCTTTGCAAGTCATTGCTCTGAAATATTTGCTGAAAGAGGAAAGACTTGTTAAGCAATGAGCAAAGGCATCTTTCAGTGAGAGGAAACCCAGGTGACTGGTTAGTTATCCCCTTCCCTGCAAAAGCCGCGAGAGGGGCAGAAGAGCAGAATTCCTGCCAGTGCCCCTTGTGTCCTGCCTAAATACCCACAGGGTTACTGCTTCCCCTTTCCCCCCAGCGATCCCCATCACATGCCCAGAGTTAACAGGGATGAATTTTCTCCTCCATTATAGGTTTTATGTAGCTGAGAGGAGTGATGGTTTGATATTCCTGCCATGAAGTGGCAGAGATGGGGGTAGTTCTATTAGCACAGCTTCTTTGGGTAAAGACAGAAAAACAGGATCAGGCTTTCGTTCTCTTAATCTTTCAACAGTAAGTATTTAGGAAGTGCTTATCTCTCTGAAAAAGCCTTATGATGGCTTTTAAGCTTAAAGAGCTATGAAACTACTCAACTGTTAGCAGATCCAAATACAAGGTTGGAATTGCTGAATTCAGTCAAGAGGGTTATTTTTCTTCTGTGCTAGCTAGTATGCTGATATTTCATACTTTGAACAGGAAAAGAAGAGGAAAAAGGTGTTTTGGGCAGCCCTTGATGCTGTTCTTGCCTTTCCCTGGCAGGACATAGGAAAACATGGATTGAGGCTAGTATCAGCAAAAGTGCTAAGTCCCTTCTGCCTTGGAATGCCATAAACTTCCTAAGGATCAAATGGATTCCTTTGGTCAATGTTGGCAAAATCTTAAAGGGAAATCTTAAAATCAAGCCAGCAGCGTCATTCTAGCATCAGGCAACGGGGATTACTTTAAAGGGTGGATTCTCTGTCTTGAGCTAAGTGGGGATGTTGCTGCAAGGAAGGAACCTGGCAATTGGATTAAAAGCTGTTACCTCTAAACCATGCAGTGAAGCGCTTCATGTGGAGGATGGGCTGCATCCTGCTGTTGGCTCTCTTATTTCCAACCATAACGTTTCCAAAAGTCGTCTTTTCTTGTTGCGAAGCCAATGTCAGAAGCAATGCTGCTCAGAGAAGACTGCTCCTCCACTGGGCTCTTTGCTTCCTCCTTGGGCTCAGCTGTGCTGGTGTCCCATGTCTCAAGAGCAACTGGGCTGAGGAAGGAGCCTCTTGCCTGGACTAGTGAAAATGAGAGAACTTGCTGTCAGCACTTCAGTTGGGGTCTGTTAGCAGCTCCAGACTCCCGTCCGAGGAGCTGCTCTTGTTGCACCATGTGGTCTCGCTCCACAAGAATCTTTCTCTCTCAATTTACTTAAAACTGAGAATCACTCGATTCTCAGAAGGGAGTTGCTATGTTTTGTTTCTGTTTTGTTTAACTGGCACAGAACTGTCTTTGTGGCCAACTTGTAAAACCACCAGCCAACAGAGGCCTTTGTGGAGGCTGCTAAAGGCACCTCTTAATGCTTGCAGGAAATTGAAGTCATGCTTCATCGAGCTCGTGTCTGGGGAAAAATGACTGATCAAACAACAATTGGATGGAGCTCTTCTAATGCGGTGTTGCAGATTACTTTGTCTTGTAATGGGAGAAGTTGCTGTTGGCAGAAATATACTGGTAGCTACATAAGTGGATGAGTCTTCAAAAGAAGCAAGATTTTATTGCTTTATTGAATAAAATAACTTAAGTTACTGTAGCACTTTGCAGCCAGGAATCTGATGCTCTGTCATCATCTCTTTTCATATTTAGTGCTACAGGAAGCATAATCACTCCTTTTTGCCTTTTCACTGGTTGTTGAGTGACCACATTTTGTCATTGTCTACAAGTAAAATAGATGCTTGAAATCTGAGCCCCGAGAGAGGGAGTGCTGCCCTTGCTCCAGCCTCTCCGGGAGCTCCAGCATGCATTTGCTCTAACGTGATCTCACTCTGCCAAGGTGAGACAAGTTTTGAGGCTGTTTGGGCTCTGGTTTGCCAGGTGAAAGACGACCACTCTTATCTGCGCCAGGATACCGGCAAGGTTGGCTCAGCCTTCCCAGGCTGTGCTAGATGGATCAGAAAGTCCAGTAAAAGAGCCCAAACCTCATCCTTGCTCTCACCTGAGGCTCTTCTCCTGAATTCAGACTTTTCCCCTTTACCAAGGAGAAATAAATGCTAATATTCAGCAGGCACTGCACATAACTAGTTGTCTCGTGGGTGGTGAGCAGTGGCTTCAGGAACATGGAGGAATCGAAGAGGTCGAGGCTCTCGGATGAGGCAGCTGAGCCCTGGCCACAGCCATTTTGTCAGCAGGCTCCTAGTAAGCTGCACCAGAAACTCGGCAGCGTAGGAGGAGAGCTAATCCGGACGTTGTCTGCAAGTCCCAAGTTATGTTCGCTGTCTCTTGTGCTTGTTTTGTGCTTTAATAGATGAGGAAGGACTTCACAGGATTAAAATAGTTCAGAATTTAAAACACCTTGTGGTTTTCAATAGAAAGAGACTCACGTAATTTAAAAGCAGCACGAAGTGCAATTAGTCTGCAGTAGTGATTTTCCATTTCCAAAGCTTTAGTCTGTCACAGTCAAGACAGGTGCTGTGGTTATGGGTTGTCACTGCTGAATGTCCCAGTAAAGCCAGCTTTTTTCATTCTTCTGGGTCAGTTCAGAAGATCCTTTTTGTTATACCTGAGGAACAAAAGTTTTGATTGGAATGAGACAGTCACTGCCTCAAATCTCTCAACTAAGTTACCTAGTTATTGAGATTTTTCTGGTCTGGGCTGAGAACTAGGAGAATAAACCAATCCTATTCACTTCATGCCTTTTATGAAAAAGAATGAGGACAAATATTAAGATTAAATAAGCATCAAGGAAACTAAACTGCTGTAAATTTCATTAAGTGTTGGTTATGATCAAGCCATCAAATCAAGGTCACAATAGGTTTATGACCTTGATTGAATCAGCAAGTCAACAATGAAGTTATGTTGGTTCATCAGTTTATTAAATCATATTAGTGTTACAGGCAATTGGATTTCTTCATGAAGCTGAGACAAAAAATGTTGCTTGTAATTCATGCTAAATTGCAAGATTGAAACAGGCTAAAAGGCTGTGTCTGACCTGGGCATGCTAGGAAGGTCTGTATGGTCTAGGTGAAGTTGTTTTAGATGTAGCTATGTGGGTAAGCCGTGCTCTGTCCCGGTGTGACAGCTTCCAAATTACTGTGGGTGGAACAAACTGCACCGATCTAAGGTCGCCTTTGACAGCAACCCGGTGAACGTCTGCGCAGCAGGCAGGCTGCAGCCCTTCATGTCTGGTGCAACCAGGCTGGTAGAGAACTTCGGTATAGCTACAGCCAAGGCTTTATCCTCAGAAAGGGTCTTGACGTTGTTGCTGAGGGATGTGGCCATCCGCACAGGGCTTTAGACCCTTGGTCAAAAGAAGACAGCCTGGGTGAACTCTGCCCAGCTGGTCTGGAGAAAGTCAGATCAGAGCGTCTTGCCCACTGCTTCAGTGTGTCCTTCTCAGATCTCACAAGCCCTAGTGACTTCTGCTTCCTTCTACAGAAGCAAACACAGGAGTTTGCTGAGCAGGGGGCGATGGACTTCAGAACTGCTGGTTAAGGAGACATATGGTCGGAGTCTAGCTCCTGCCCAGATGTTAGTGTATTCTGCAATTTGCATGTACATCTGTTCCTATGCGAATGAATATTTTAAGCATTAAATACCGTTGTGCCAAATGGCTTAGAGGTCTTTATAAACTTTTGTAATTGAAACCTCATTTTGATATTCCCATCAGGAGAAATAATTTTAGCTATAGGTCAAGAAATGCTAACTTATAAGGAGTTTGTGCTAACCAGGTTACAAGGGCTTATATAAAAGACAAATAGGGAAGAATTATATAAAAGCTCTGTGGCTCCAAATAATTCTCTCCAGTTTTTTTTTAATGTTTTAAGCTGAGTTAGGTTGTATGTTTCAAAGCATCAAATACAGTCAGCAAGGACAGGGGGGGGAGCACATGCAAAACACTTGGTGGAGGATCCAGGCAGAGATCAACAGGCTGAGTCGCTCTGGTCTCAGATGCTCAGCAGCATCTGACTTTCCATCTTGCCGTGGCCAAATCGGGGCTGGGCGAGGAGCCTCCGCTTGGTACCTATCACCCAACCTTGCGTCCGACTCTGCTGCCTCACCGCTCGCGTCTCGGGGCCTGACCCAAGGGCTCGACCCTTTGAGGGTCCTTTTGCCTCTGCCATTTACGCTGTGATTAGCTGTGACCTCGTGAGCTAGCAAAGTTGGCCTGTTTCTGCAGATGGAGTGGAGGAACCCTGCTCTGGCGTGGATTTCTAGACTTCTCTGCGGTCTCTGTGCTTATAAAAATAAAAAACAAACAAACAAACAAAAAAAAACCACGACACCGAGAGGAGGGGAAGGCCCCCGTGTCGCCTGTTTTGTTTTGTTGCTGTGGGTTTTGGTGTGTTTAGCTGCTGTGGCTAGCTGTCGTGGTCCGCGCCCAAAGGGTGGGCTGTGAACTGACATGCAAAACGCAGTTTTCTGAGACTGGTTCTGCAAATCTATCAGCAGCTGCTACACATGCAAACTCAACTGAGTGAATTTTTTTTTTTTTTTTTTGGATATATAAAATCTTTTAAGCTCCTTTTCTTTTTCTCTGGGTTGAGATGCCTCAAACTTCTCTTCTACAAACTCGATCTCTCAATCCTGTGCGCACCAGTCAGGAGCGGGGCTGATGCGCACTCTCAGCAGTGACTCCTTCTCCATTTAGCACTTAGGTGGGGACTGTAATTTGGGTCTTGCTTTGGAATAAGTCTGTCAGTCTTTACTGCAGATGAGCAGCATGCAGAGCAATCCGCAGTGACGGGAACCACGAGGGGAGCGGGGAAGAGGCGTGTTGGCAGCAGGGTGGCCACAGTGTAATGGAGATGAGACAAAGTGGAGGCTAATGTCCCGTGCAGCCCTGGTGCCGGTATCTAGAAGATCTTCAGCAGCTGGAAGTGTCAGCACCTCATGTAACCCACGTGGGCTCAGGTCTGCGGCGTGGAGCTGACCGCCCGTCGGGAGGGTGTGCCGGGTGCAGGGAAACCGTTCCCGCGGTTGTCCGTGCCTGGCTGATGGAGGATCATGTGGCTTTGTAGAGGGACTGCTTTGTTCTTGCAAAAGATAGTCAAATGTGTTTTGGCCCCTGTGGTGACCCTTCTCCCTTGCAGGAAAGGGTTTACTTTGCTCCTTTATTTGCATTAATACAAGAGAGGGGTTAGGTCATCTCCAGCTCATTTTTGAGCTCTGGTCTCCTCCCTGGCTTTGCTCCTCTGGGAAGAGCATGCCGATATCCCGGGGCTAAAAATAAGGTGATGTTCTGTCTAGCTAAAAAAAATGAAAACATCCCACCCTCTCTCAATCTATAATGCATATTTAAGTGAAGAGGGAGGCTGGCGCCACGGTATTGCTTGGTGCGCAGGATTGTGGAAATATCCCAGTATGAGGTTGGGCACCAGCTCCAGCTCTCAAAACCTCCTCTTCAGCAAAAGAGCTCGTACTTCTGTTCCAGATCCCACCGAGCAGCTTGCTGGATCAGACCCAGAGCTCCCTGCCCCAGCAGGATCGATTCCCAGAATTCACACAAGAGGTGAAAAGACGCATTTGTTTCAACACGGGAGTGCCGTTTCCTCAGGCGTTTGGCACCAACCCGTGTCACCAGTCCCTCGTCACCTCTGGTCTCCTTGCCCTCACCCTCGTGGACTAGGGCAGAAATCCCAGCGCAGGCTCCGGGGCGATGCAGCGGCGCCGTGCTGGGTAACCTGCCCTGGGGCAGCCCGTTGTGTTCACGGGCGTCGGGAGCTGTAGCTCTCGGCTGGTGCCACCGGTGCTAGGCGTGCCGAATGGTGGTCCTCGCGCCCCCGGGATTATCGTCTAGCTCCACGACAAAGCACGTGGCAACACGGGCAGATGTGAGGGAGCAGGGAGAAAGCCAAGCGGCTCCTCGAATCTGGACTCGGGAGCTCTTTCATGCTGGGAACAAATTCTGGAAATGAGGAAGATCTTTCTCCTTGCCCGGAGGTTGATGGGGCTGAGGATCCCCAAACCTGTTGTTTCTTCCACTTTGACTATATTCAAGGATGTGGTTTGAGCATTTTTTTTTCCCCTTGAGAAACTGTTCTACAACTTAAAACCTCTTTCTCTGTTAATCAGCCTAACTCCTTTCTGATTTTTATCCCATTACTATCTAATTATTCCCCCTTTTTGTTCCCTAAATAAATCCTCTCTTTCTCTGTATTTACTCCGTCAGCCTGCCAGTATCTTCAGCTGTCCAGTGCAGCTTGCAGAATCCTTTCCCTTCCTCTGCCTCTTCACAGCCTTTTTCTGGTTGCTCTTTGCTGCTAGTCCCCACTCGTCCCCTCCTGGGCTCAGGGCCCAGCTTTTGGGGCCAGGCACAGCAGCACCCCGGAGCATGGCAGGGTCCCTCCCTGCTGCCGGCGGGAGGCTCCGTGCCTTCGGCTCCGGGGCCGTCGCCTCCTTGGGTGCCGTCTCCTGCTGGAAGTGTGCCTGTCTCGCTCCCTCCTGCAGTGCTACAGGTTTCCTCGTCTCCAAACTTGTTGCCATCCCCACGATGGATTAGCTGGTGACTTCCGAAGCTGAACCTGGCTCACTTCTGCCTGGGTTTGGTTTCCTCGCTGTGCTTAGAGCTGGTCCTTCGCGCAGCCCGCTTTACCAGCACCTGCTCGGATCGCCCATGAAGATGATCTGTAGTGCTGACTTCTGCAGCACCGCTCAATGCCTTGGTGACCAGCATTGCCCTTGGCTTCTGTTCCTAACTAGTTTTCACACTCTTGTCTTGGATAGAACTGCTTGAACTTTTTTCCTTTTCCCCCCTCAAAAAAGGATGTGTGATTATTAAAGGCTTGAGTGAAATCCAGTAATGATGTTGCTGCTTCATCTGCACTAACTATGTCGATCGTAGCATGTGGTTAAGAAGAACTCGGGTCTTAACCCTTAGATGCTTTTTCATCTTTTCATGCCTCTAGTTGTCAGCTTTTGAGTTGCGTTTGGGAAGATGGAGTCAGCCTAAGCACCAGGGCCGCTGCGCGCCCTGGCCTCCGCACGGCAGCGGTGACAGCGGCTGTGCAAGCTGGGGAGCTTGCGGTGTGCTTTCCTCCTTTCTCATGTTTTCTCATTCCTAATCTAATGTCTGACCGGTTGGGGTGGCTTGGTCTGCCCCGTATGAACGGAGCGGTTATCCAGCTTTGCTGCCTGCGGCCGATACGACCCAGCTGTGCGTCCCCAGATTAACCACGTCTCTGCTCTGCGCATCTGGAGCCAGTTTGCAGCAGCCAAAAGGAGCTAAACCTCCGGCTGCTGAGCAGCCACGGCCGAGCTGTGTCCGTCTGCCGGGCTCCAGGGCAGCTTCTGTCCCGGGAAGGTGGCCCCATCCCGGGAAGGTGGCCCCATCCCTCGGCCGAGCCACGAGCTCCTCTTTCGGTGACCCTACCTGGAGCCAAGGCAGCATTTTAAAACCGAACCGTTTCCCCACCTGCCTCGGGCTCTGTTAGCGCAGACGAGTGCTGACATTGCTAATTAGGTCAGCTGCTCCCGGTGAATGTGAAGTTGATGCGCTCGGGAGGCGGGGGAGGACAGGGGAGTTATTTGAGGCCTCTCCAACCTAGAAACCCAGAAAAGGTTTCTGGAGCTGCTCCTTGGCCCGGGCTCGGGGTCCCGGCGCTGCTGGGGCCGGCGCGAGCTCCGACCCGGGCTCCATCCCACTGTCTCGTGCAGCGAGCGCCRAAACTTGGGGGGTTTCTCTCCTTTGAACGGAAATTTTATTTAGATGCTTAATGCTTAAAATCTGAATTTGTAACTGACAACCTAAATTAATTCTAAACTTCTCATGTTATGGTAATCATTTAAATTAATTACAAGACACTCGAATGGTGCATTGCTTGTTCCCGAAATCCTCATGGGAATCACAGCCCCAAGCACTCGGAGCCGGGCCGCGACTGGCAGGCGAAATTGGCCCCCGCGAGCTCTGGCTACGGGGGCCGGAGCAGAGGCGCCTGCCTTTCCTCCCCTAGTCCGGTTGTGGGGTCACTGCAAGGCGAGAAGGGAGTTAAAAATGCCGGATTACTACGGATTCCCCCTGCACCCAGGAGGGCATYGAGGGACAAGAAGCAGAGAGCTGCTAGTCCTGCAGTTTGAAGGACATGGTTGCAAGTAACAGTACAGCTTGCTCATAAAAAAAAACAGTGCTTTTCTTGACTTAATATAATAGTGGAGCCTTGCATCATGCTTTGCATAGGGAGGAAAAAAAACCCTATCATCTGGTGTATTTAACATGRTTTTTATTTACACTGTCTTTCTATAAATTATCCAAAATTAAAACTATCTAGTAAACAAGATGTGATGTTCACCATTTTCTAATGTAATAACATGTAAAAATCAAGGATCTGAATAAATCAATGGCACATCATGCATATTTGCATAAAGTATATAAAGCACTGAGAATACTAAATTTAGAGCAAAGGCTCTCCACTTGCAAATCATCATGTCTTAATGGCTGCAGCCAGTTAGAACAAGCCTTTCTTCAGTGAAATAATTAAAAGTACACTTGCAAGACAAGAAGGAAATCAGGGATGTAAATAAGGTTTTAACTTGCTTATTTAAGTCATAATTGAAACTAAATCCGCCATTGCTAAGGTGGAGAAATTTCACCCTGCCTTGCACTGTGGTGCATGGTGTCCTCAGGGCTAGAGCTCCTTCTCGTGCAGCCTCCGTATAACCTGGGAATATTTATCCTATGGGAAAGCTGGATTGCAGGCAGGGTGCAAGGCTGGCCTTGTGTTATTCACCCYGCTAAATTAGCTGGAGAGGGACTCGTTTCACTCCCTACCTCCTGCTTTTTGATGGCCCATTTAGTAAATTAAATGGAATGAGTTTCAAGTGTCGAGGTCCGTGCTTGCTCCCATGTTCCTGCTATTTCAGGTGCTGTCACACTTCCACTTTCCTGGCAAAAGTTGGGAGCCCGGAGTTCAGCAGAGCTTGAGCAGGAGGGGAGGCAGCAGCCCCTCTGCCTCCTCCAGCTCCTCGGCTCTGCTGGGAACACGAGTAAATACAACTTTCCCAGGACTGCGGTTTTGAAAGTGCCCGTGGGGCAGCAGGGACAGYGGAGCTGGAGGCTCGGGCGCCTTGGGGCTCTCCTGGGGTCTGGGGGGTGGCTGTCGTCCCGGGGGCCTCCTTCCCTCCCGGCTTCGGCGGCACCTGCCAGGCTCGGGACATGGGAGACGGCTCCGGGCTTGGTCCTCTGTGCCTGTTCCTGGGGCTAATAATAATCATGTGGAGGCATCGCACTCTGCAGTGCCTCTGTCCTGAGCCCGCTCATCCCAAAAGTTGCTTTTCCCTCTCCATCGGAGCGTGTCCTCCCGCTGCCGCTCGCACAGCGGCTCCCGCATGCATGTGGCCAGGCTGCTGCCACCTGGCCCCGCCGCGGTCCTCACATGCCGGGGGCTCGCGTGCATCGCTGCAGCGCGGGGACGGCGTGGCCACGCGCGGCTCTTCCCGGTCGCCTTCTCCACGTGCCCTCCCTGCCCTCGTGGGGCTCCCCGTCGGCTCTCCCTGCGGCTTCGTTTCGGCATTGTGCGAACGCCTTGGTTATTTCTGCTCCGCCGCCAGCGTTAGCTCAGTTACTTTCACTCGCTCCACTTTCCGAACGCAGGCGTTTGCCTTGAGAAGTGGGGAATCCCGGAATTATTTTTGTTTGGAAAAAATTTCTACTTGAAACGCATTTCTTAGCTGCATATTAGCTTTGGCCCCTTCTCTCCCAGGCCCTTTTCCTTTCTGCCGGGCGCTGTCGGAGCCTGGGGGGAAGCCTGGGAACAAGCCAGCCCATGGGGAGGGGGGGATATCCCTGTGTCCGTCCGTGTCCCGAGCTTTCTGCAGCTGTCTGCTCTCCAGGGAGGATGCTCAGAGCAAGGTTGGAGCAGGAGGAACTCCTGCCCTAAAATAAGCCTGCTTTGAAGTTTGGGATGTCACTTAATCTCGCTGTTTGAGGTTCGCTCTGTTTTATAGGTGTCTGCTAATAAATACTGTAGCGTGCCAAAAATAAAACTGTTAAACAAGGAGGAGAGAAAAAGAAAAGGCTCCTTTGGGCCCAGAATTTCCAGTTTACTTCTCTTAGGAAAGCTCAGACTTTCTGGAACGGGTTTAGCTGTGCCTGGGCTGCACGGCTGGCCGTGGCTTTTCAGTTGGTGTTGCTGCCCCAGGGGAGGGACGATGGCAGTGATGGTGCTCGCGTGGCCCTTCGGCGGAGCCGCTCCGAGAGGGGCTGGACTGGCCCCGGCTCCTCGGAGATGGGATCGCTCCTCCTCGGGGCGCGGGGCTGCTCTTCCCCAGCACCGCATCAAGCGTGGAGCTCCTTGCAGAGGAGCTGGGGATGTCCCGAGGCCACGGAGAGAGGAGAAAGCGGCCAGGTCAGGGAGTTGGGGATGTCCCAAGGCCATGGAGAGAGGAGAATGCAACCAGGTCAGGGAGCTGGGGACATCCCAAGGCCATGGAGAGAGGAGAAAGCAGCCAGATCAGGGAGCTGGGGACGTCCCCTGCCCTCCGAGCTCAGCCCTGACAAGAGGAGCCATGCGAAGGACCTGGCCCAAGCAGGCTGGTGGTGGCCGAGGTGCTGATCTGAAGCCCTCCCTCGTGCTCCTCGCGGGGCCCCGTTTGCACCACGCGGGTCGGGTCGCGCTCACCCAGCCCAGCGCGCGGCTCTCGCCCGTAGCAGCGCTGGCAAAACCCCCGTGCCGAGCCGCTGCCCCACCTCGGTACGGCTCGCGGGCAGACGCAAGCGGAAAGCACTGGTCGGCGGCAGCCCCGGCGCCGCGGGCGGCCGGCGCGCGTTGGCTGGTGCGCAGGGTTCCCGGGCTTCCCCCGGGCTGCTGCGGCCCCGGCCGGTGCTGCCAGCGGCTCCGGGCAGCGCGGAGGGCGGCGGGTGCTGGGCGTTAGCGCGCTGCATAGATCGCGCTGTGCCGGGGCAAGCGTTTGCGAGAGGAGCTGGCGTCGAACGGGGCGAAGGGACCCATTTCCCGCATAGCCCGCCCGCTTGCAAAGCTGCCGGCGTGGAGGGTCGGGGGGGGATGAGCAGGGTGCGCCGGGGCTGCGGCGAGGAAGAGCCCTGGGTCCCGCGGCGGCCCCGGCAGCCCCGCCGGGCTCTGCCGCCCCTGCGAGCGCGCGGGCAGAGTGCGGGCGGGCGGCTGCGAGCGGCGCATCCCGTCCCATCCCTTCCCCCTGCCGCCCGCGCGCTCCCGAGCCCCCGCTCTGAGTCAGCGCCGCTGCGTGGGGGCTTGGATGAGTAAGGGCTGCTCGGAGGGGACGGGCAGAGACACACGCCGGCACACATGTGCGTCCAGCGCGCGGGGCCCCGGCTCCACCGCGAGCCCCCGGCTCCACCGCGAGCCCCCTCGCCGGGGGACATGGGGGCTTCGCAGCACCCTGCGTGCGGAGGGCAGGTGCAGGTAGAGCAAAGCGATAAACGCCATCACCTCCTTGCTTCTCTTTCTGTCCTAGTACATCGAAGCCATCAGCAGCAAGCAAGGCGAGCTGGAAAACTACGTCTCCGATGGCTACAAGACGGCGCTCACGGAAGAGAGGAGACGCTTCTGCTTCCTGGTGGAGAAGCAGTGCGCCGTGGCGAAGAGCGCTATCACCTACCACGCCAAGGTGAGCGGGTCCCACACCCGCCGGCRCACTCCCGCAGTCGGCCTGGCTCCCGCGCTGGTGCCCGGCGCGAGCCGCTGCGGAGCAGCCTGGGATCCTGCAGACCGCAGCCGAGCGGGGCTGATGGAGCCAGCACCATGGGACGCACGTGCGTTCAGGCTCCGAAAGCCAGGGCTCTCCCCAGATCTATGCTTTTCCTCCCGGCTGTACGCGGAGCTGCTAATGCTCTTACGAGCGGCCGTCCAGCGACAGGTGACTTGGGGCAGGGGCGTCTCCCATTGCTGCTGCTCTCCATTTCAGAGCAGCTTCTGGCTGCGGAAGGTGGATGAGACCAACTGCGGTTTGCTCAAGTGCCAAAGTGATGGTACTTGAGCCAGAGCCTGGCAGCACGGCCCACAGCCTGGCTTGCCCCAAATAGTGCTAGCCCCTCTCCAGCACAGCTCCACCTGTGYGGGAAGGTCCCTGGTAGGTGACTGGGGCTGCATTCACCTCCTGTAGGTCGAGCTGCCACTGAGGTCTTGGCCCGTGAAGTTTGAGGGCTCCAGCCTGCCAGGGGCTCATCGGCTGCTCGTGCATCGGCTGGTGATTTGCAAAAGCAGGAGAGGTGCACAGCAGGGCTGTTCCTGCTCTGCACCAGGAGAGCGGCGAGAGGCTCGGGGCAGGAGAGGGCTCCCTGTGCCATCGCCGCCTTTCCGCCTGGCACTAACAGAGGAGGGGATTAAATCCGTGCGCTGCTGCTCCTGGCTCCCTCTTGCCCTCTCCAGTGCTGCCCGTATCTCCTGCGCAAGGGCTCTGGGGACTTTTGGAGGGCTGGAGCTGGGTTCGCGTGGATGAGGGGCGTCAGTAGGCAGGCGCTGCTCCCCTGGCAGGCTCAAACACTCCTGTTCTGGTTGTTCCCCACYGCCACCCTCCATCGCTCACAACACCCATCTGTCAAGGCTGTGCTTGGAACAAGGGAGTAACAGAAGAGTTCGGATTAGTCAGAGCTGTCCTTGCGCTGTAATAGATGCTGAATCAACAATCAACATATGTTAACTTCTTACAAAGCGCGGGAAGGAAAACATTTCATTCCCTCCCGGCCCCCGGGGGGGAGGTGGTGGCGAGCGGCTGCCCAGGCCCCCGCAGAGTCGTGGGGCCGCTGCTCCGTCCCAGCAGCCCCGCGGACCTGGAGGAGCGGCGCGTTGCGGCAGCGCGGGCGGCTTCGCAAGAGGGAGCTTTGCGGGTGGCTCGTGCAGAACGGCACGGGTGTAGGCACGGCACGGGCTCACGCCCCATACCTGCCTGGCAGCCAGGCGCGCGGGGCTCACCGGCCGCAAGCACCGGCGCGCTGCGGACCTGGTGGCTGAACGATGCCGCCAGTAGCGACGTCTGCGCATCCTGCAGTCAGGTCATTCGCTTTGGCTGAAGTCAGTGTCACTCAGTGGCTGATATGTTCCCGCTCTTTTATATTGGCTTTAGAAGCCTTTTTTTTCATGCACAGGGATCAGGTCGTCTTTACGCAAGAACAGCAGTGAACCTACACAGAYGTGTAAGCTCGTTCTCTGCGGTGCAGCTCTGTTGCGTGGTTAATTGRCGGATGAGCTGGCTTCTCTGGGGAGAGGTGGCGCGGAGTTCGCGGCTCCGCAGATGACTGCCGCTTGCTGGAGTGGCTTTGCAGCATTCCTTGCCGTGTGTCTTTTCAGGGGAAGAGTTTAGGCAGGCGTTTGGGAACTATACGTTACATTGGACTTAGGAAAGACTTCGGGGAGCGTTTTTGAGTGTCTGCTCCCTTGGAGAGCCACGTGGTGGGATGCACTCTGCGGAGCTGCAGGTGTTACTTGAATAAGGAAAATTTTTAGCTCTATTTTTTTTGCTTTTGTGCTGTGATGGGTGGCTGCAGGTCCTGCCCCATGCGATGGGCCGCAGGCGAGGAGCACCGAGGGTTTTTTTAACCGAGTTTTAGCTGCAGAGCTGTAGGGGCCAGAGGCAATTGGAGCCGAGCAGTCCTGAAGACAAGCTCGTCCCTTGGGAACCAGGTAACAGCACAGAGCGCGTGCTGTGATCCCCCCCACCCCGTGTGCAGCGGAGCTGTTACAGGCATCCGTCACGGTACCGTACCGCTGCTGCGGCCGTTGCAGTTCTGTTAACGCGTCTGAGTGTCTCGCAGTTCCTGACCTGCAGCATTATTAGGTTTTTATTGGTGTGGAAAGCAGGTCTCTGGCACAAAAATAATGTGCTGCAGTGGATGTCCTGGCTGCCTGCCGCCTGCCTCTGGGGCTGATCCTTCACTAGCTGCTCGCCAGGAGCAGAGCTCCCCGCTGGCCCCTCGTGCCGGGGAGCAGCGCCCGGGCTCGGGGCAGGGTGCTCACCGACCCGAGCCGCCGAGCCGCCCCCTCCGCCACCACCCAGCCGGGCGGACTGGTGGGTGACCGGGAACGGCATGGCATGGGCAGCCCAGGAGCCACGAGGCTGCCGGCGGAAAGCTGCCGTTGCACTGGGTCGCGCGGTGGGGAAGCTCGGCGGCAGAGCGGGAGCAGCAGTCACCACGCAGCACCGGCCCCGTTAACGGGCTGCCTGTTAACGCAGCCCACTCGCCTGGCTGTCCCTTCAGCGCRCCAGGAGCTGTCGTCTTCCCTTTCCTTGGTAGCTGTTGTCACCGTGACCCAAACAGCAAAGTGGTGCTGTTCCCACTGCGAATCCCTCGACCAAGTCTTCGGTCGGGTTTAATTTCTTCCCTTGTTCGAACCGTGCTGTCCTCTGCGTAGCCCAGCTCCCTGCCTGGCTGCCTGTGGCTCATCTATTCTTCAAGCTGCCACACRCAGCATATCTCAGAAAGAGCTGGGGAAATGAATTACCTTTTCCTTCTCCCCTGTAAATTTTTCATGACACCTTCCTGGCTCAGCTGCCATCGGAGCCTGAAAAGGGTAAGTCCCCGTGTTTTATCTCGTTCGTGCCATGCACAGAGGAATAGATCAGTCTTGCTTGCTGTCCAAATGTGACGGGTCAGGCCAGCTCCAGATAGCCGCAGCAGTGCTGAYGCCGGTCAGGCGAGGGATGCAGAGCGCCAGGGCTCGTGGCTGCCTGCGATGGGGCCGGCAAGGCCCTTCTGCCACCCAAGGCAGGAGCAGCTTTGCTTAAACCCTCCTGACAGCTGTGTCTCTCCTCATCTCATGGACTGCAATGACAGATTCCCAGCCTCCCCAGGCAGTCCACCYTTGTGCTTGGCCATGGTTATGGTTGGACATCAGGGGACAAAATGTCCTGCCCTGAATATCCCTGCCTGCCGCTCTGTCCCTACCTGCTTCTGTTTAGGGTGAAAAYTGACATTTCTCTTCACAGCATCTCCTTTCTGGGCTGGGTTTTGCTATGGGCTCCTGTGCCCTCATGCCTTTTTTGCCTTCTCTSTTGCAGGGGAAAGAAATGTTGACGCAGAAGCTTCCACTGTGGCAGCAGTCRTGCTCGGATCCCAACAAGATCCCGGACCGTGCTATACAACTGATGCAGCAGATGGCTGCCAGCAGCAATGGCACCATCATGCCCAGCCCTTTGTCTACATCCAAATCAAACCTCATCATCTCTGACCCCATTCCTGGTGCCAAACCTCTCCCTGTCCCCCCGGAGCTGGCACCTTTTGTAGGAGTAAGTATCTAAGTAGTAAAAGTTGTCCTGACCTTCTGAGCAAAGCTGGAGGGATGAGCCCAGGCCAGTGTCACCATTGTCCTCAGCAAGTTGCCCTTTGATTGACTGTCATAGATGCACAGGGTGTGCGAGAGGTTGGGGATTTCAGTGCAYGTGCTTCTCCGGTACATGGGAAGTCTGGCTTGGTCTGACATGGAACGGACCAGCCTGCCTCATTCTGTCCTTCATGTWTTTGCCCAGTTTTGGTACTTCCCTGAGAGGTATCCTGCCTTGCTGAGCTCCAGGGAGGCAATGGCTGCAGTGAGGGGTCTCAGATGGGTTGTGGGGAGCTAGACTTGTCTGACTGTGGGGAAAGTCACTGGGAGCAGAGCACTGTTGTGGGAGTCAAACTGAAGTACCCTAAGTAACCTCAGGAAAAGGTGCTTAGAGTGAACCCATGTGATGAAACACTCTTCAGAGCAGGATCCTCCTGTCTGATACTGGAGGGTATGAGCTGAGTAGTAGAGCTCAGAAGAGATTTATTGGGTGCAAGACGACTTGGAGGGATGAAATACTATAGAGGTGACTACTGCTGCTCTTCCCAGAGCTTTATGCTTCAGGTAGGTAGGAAACAACCCAACAGGCCCAAGCTTCTGGTCTACAGTGAACCATGTTCCCTGGAGCTGCATCCCTTCTTTGTGGGAACTTGCGGTGGGATGCCTAATGAAGCCATTTCCCATCTTCCCTTCCCTCCTCTCCTTTCTCTCTAGCGAATGTCAGCACAAGAGACCATGCCAGTGATGAACGGAGTCTCAGGCCCAGACAGTGATGATTACAACCACTGGTCTGAGATGAAGCCAGCACAGCCCAAATCTTTATCTCCTCCCCAGCCTCAGAAGCAGCTGAGCGACTCTTACTCGAATACACTTCCTGTTCGCAAAAACGTTCCACCGAAAAACAGCTACGCATCAGGTAAGGATTTTTCACTGCCCTTTCCCCATTTGTCAGACCAGAGGGCAACTGTGCAGCATCTTCTGCTGGGGTGGGGGGCACTTTGCTKGTACTGGTTGTGTTGAGTGGTACTTGCAGGAAAGCCTTCTGCAGGGGAAGGTCACAGGGTTGATTTGGCAGCCACAGTCTGTTCCTGACGCATGGGGAATAGGATCGTGAATGCCAGTTGCAGGTTAATTTTGTTAGTGGCAGTGCAGTGATTAGCCACGTCTCTCAGTGGTGATGTGCTGTTCTCACCTCTCTGGACATGGGATTACAAAATGTAACGGAGATAACTTAGGCTGAAGCGTCTTTTAGGAAAGCAATGTTTCAGCCTAGTAACAGGATTTCTAGTAGGAAAATCTTGGGAAATCAGTAGAAGTCTTATCTCTTACATAAGGAAATGAATGAGGCCTGAGGATGTGCTATCAGAGGGGCCTTCTGCAGCGTGGGTCAGGCAGACTAAGTGTCCTCCTGTGGCCYGGCACAGAGGCAGGCTGATGGGACCTGGTCAAGAAGCAGCTGATGCACAAGAACGTGGGGCTGCGAGGGACCAGCTGGGCCAGGTCTCCCRCAGTCGCAGGCATGAGAGGATAGGTGTTTTAATTCAGAAGGATCCACACAGTGGACCACAAAGACTTTGAGCATCCCCTGTGAGAAGCATAAGGCTTTTAGTACCAAAGGTGGAGGGCAGGAGGGACTCGGGGTGATGCCAGTGTCTCCTGTTGGCAAGGAAATGGGAGGAGATGTGCTGTAGCCCCTGGGGAGCAAATAAATGAGCTGTTCAGGGGGGGAAGCATGAATGAAAACCTGGTCTGTCTGCTAACACTAAGGTTTTATTGGTACCTGGAGTAAGATAAGTAGGTGTTAGGGACCAGGCCTGGCAGGGCCTGTCCTGTCCTTGGTCGTGTCAAATGCCACAGTAGCAAACTGAGCCTGGATATGGTCACAGGATTAAAGTCTTCAGGCATTTCTTGGTCTTTGTCTCCTGCCAGCTGAAAACAAGACGCTGCCGCGTTCCAGCTCCATGGCCGCAGGGCTCGAGAGGAACGGCAGGACGAGGGTGCAGGCCATTTTCTCTCATGCTGCTGGAGATAACAGCACCCTCCTGAGCTTCAAGGAGGGTGACCTCATCACGCTGCTGGTGCCGGAGGCCAGGGACGGGTGGCATTACGGAGAGAGTGAGAAAACAAAAATGTGAGTGTCATGCTGGTCCCTGCGCCCGTGAACCGCCTGCCCGGCCGCCTCGAGCTGCCGCTCTGTCTCTCCTGGCCCAGCTGCCAGGGAGGGGGCTTGTGCGGCCTCGCTTTAACCTTTTCTGAATCTTCCGTCAATAAACATGCGTTTGACTCTGTCCTGGGCCTTTGTCTTTCAGGAGAGGCTGGTTTCCTTTCTCTTACACGCGGGTTCTTGACAACGATGGAAGTGAACGGGTCCATGCCAGGTAGAAGCATCGCTTGCTGGGCTGCACTGTCCTAACGCGGAGCGCGGCGGGGTTCCCGGCCCGGGGGGGTTGTGCCTGCTGGATTTGCAAGACGAAGGCCCTGTGCTTCTCCCAGCTCTGTCCGAACCAGTCTTGCTGGCTTGGAATGGGAATGTTTAATTTTTTTCCCCAGATATAATGTGCATAGTTAGAGATTCAAGGCAAAGGCATGTGGTCGCTTACTCCAGGGCAAATGCCATCGTGGGCAGAGAGGAAAAGGCTTTGCCTGACCATAGGGCCACCACCAGCACCATGATGGACTGTCTGGGCAGACAGGGTTTCTGGACTCACACATGTGTAATCATCTCCTGCTTCTTCTCTGCCTCCTCATGCAAATATAAGTATCAGACACTTTCTCTCTGCTGTGGAGAAATCCCAGGGAACCCTCATTTTAGGAACAACTTAATTGTTCACAAAAGTCCCTAGAAGAGCTGTGCAGTGACTAGGTGGGTCAGAGGTGGCCATTGCTGGAACAAGCCTGTATTTAGAGCAAGATGAAGTGTTTCTCGCTGGCCCTCCTTCGTGAAGGGAAGTTTGTTTTCCATCCCTGTGGGACGGCATACCCTGCCTCACATGAAAGCAAAAATAATAGTCTTTGGCCAGCATGGTGGAGGTCAGCACTTAGTGCCGGTGACCCAGAGAAAGGAGACCTGTATYGAACGGCTGAGGGCAGGTCTCTGTCCCGGTGGGATTTGTGCGTCTTGAAATTTGGCTTGTTACAGTGCCTGGGCTGGCTGGTGGTGKCGACAGGGACTGCCTTTTCTGCGGCCCTCAGGGGAAGTTGGAAGTAAATGGAAATGATGTTGGTGTCTTTGCTTTGGGTCCCCTCCATTTAGTCTGCAGCAAGGGAAAAGCAGCAGCACGGGCAACCTGCTCGACAAGGATGATATCGCCATCCCGCCACCAGACTACGGCATGTCCTCGCAGGCGTTTCCATCGCAAAACGTCAACACCTTCAAGCAGAGGCCGTACAGCGTGGCAGTGCCTGCCTTCTCCCAGGTGAGCGCTCGAGCCCGGCAGGCAGCGCGGGCACCGGCAGCAGTGCAAGACCGGGCACTGGTGGTTGACTGCCACTCGCTAGGGCAGCTGCAGTGGGTGCTTCCCCTCTCTGGGGCATTTGGGGGTTATTTTTTTAAACTTGGGAGATGCTTGAGCAAACCTCAGAGAGATGCTTGAGCAAACCTCAGAGCTTTCGTGCCAGTGTTTTTAAAGCAGAAGGAATTGTGTTCATGTTCTTACCGTGATATAGGCTGCGTGTACGTGAATGAGGGCTCCTCTCCAACAGGCCTATGTTCGTTATTTGTAGGACTACCTTATGCCCTATGGTTGTGCAATTAAAGACTATTCCAGTGGCCTCTGCCAACCACCATCTGCTCACTACAAGCCTTATACTAGGTCAACAGCTGTAAGTCCAAACAAATGCAATGTTTCCATTGGGATTTATGGACAGTTTGCTGTTTTTGCCTGGTGATTCTTGTGGCTTGCCCAGGGCTTCAGGCTGTCTCCTCCTGAGCATCTCTCCCAGAGGAGAAGGGGGAAGGGGAGACGGACACTGGGGAAACAGTGGGAGAGAGGCAAAGTGAATGGAGAAAAGAGGCCAGTTTGGCTAGCCTGGGTAGAGCAGACAAGACACAGAGTGGCACAAAATGGCACCATAAACCCCCAATCGACAACACTTGCCAACTCCATGAGAGCCTCCCACCAGAAATGAGCTGTTCACAGGGAGCTGGAACCTTTTTCTCTTGGGCTTGCTGATTTAAGTGGAGGAAGTCACCATCTCGGCCCCGGCCAGGGGCAACAGCTCCTGGGACACGAGCACCACCGAACTCTGATGGTCCCGCAGGTGACGTGATCAGTGTAGCCCAGTAGCCACTGATGTGATGTGGCTTTCCAGCTGGACAAGCGTGGCTGGAGTTGCTGGCTGTCCTGGGGAAGCGTGATGTTGGCTTTCCCAGCGCAATCAGCACGTGCCAGCGGACAGGGCAGGGAGAGGGAGATGTGGTTGCTCAGCTCCTGATCCCTTCTGCAGGGCACTCTCAAAAGGCTGCAGCTACTGCAGGGGGGCTCTGCAGGGGAATGGGGTGGAGGGATTTCTTGATCCCCACTGTAGCCTCCCTTCTTGCTAGTTTGAGCCCAGTGGAAGCTGTTCTGGGCAGGGTTTGCCACTGGATTTTGGGTTTCATGACTAGAATCATTCTCTGGGATGGGGAAACCCAGGTCTTTGATCCCTGACGTGTGGAGAGCTCAGTGACCGGAGACTCTTGGTCCTTCCTTCAATGGTTTGGTATTTGTCATGGAGAGCAGAGCTGTTCCTCAGTCCATATCCCAGGGCAGGCCCTTGTCTGGGAAGAGATGTCCTGGCTGGATCTCCTTTGAGCTCAGTTCCCATGTGCTCCTCAGAGCAGTGCAGTCCTCCTTCCCCCTCTGCAAAATGCCATTTAGTATCAGCTGAGTAGAAAATGGTCCAAAACTCTGTGTGGTTTCTGGTGGGAGTCAATACAGTACAAACACTTACCTTTTTCCACAGAACATTTCACTGGTCTTTCTCAAACTTACTGTCTGATCCCTTTTCAAGTGTGTCTTGTGTCTCGAAAGCCACCGGATCTTTGTACGAAGGTGGAGCTGGACAGAGCAAACCAGAGCTCGCTCAGCCGTTGCTCTTGTCTTGCTAGATTAAGTCTCGATCCGAAGAGAACGGTGTAACTTTGCTCCCTGCAGCGTAAATCCCATTTAAGTCATCTCCATTATTTCCCTTTCATCTTCAAATGCATTGGCTCTTAGCCCAAAACGTCTCTGGGTCCCGATGCATTTTGCTTTGTTCTTGTGACCCTCCAGTGTGACCCTCCAGCTGTGCCTCCAAAATGGCACAATCCGTGTCCCAGGCATCTCACTGCTTCCTCTGCTTCCCCCCCGCAGGGTCTCGATGACTAYGGGACGAGATCCGTTAGCAGGTAAGACTCTGCCTTCCTGTCACGTTACCTAAAAGCGAACTGTTGGCGTTTGTGCTCTGGGCGAAGTCATGCTGCAGTATCCCTTGGGAGGAGGCTTTCTGGGAGGTGGCCRTAGGCCTGCCGGCATGTGGACGGTGTGTGGCCGGCTTCGGGCAGCTGGGGACAGGGAAGTGTCAGCGGCCTGGAGCAGATCGTTTGGAGAAGGATACGGTGCCAGTCTTGTGTCTGAGCGCGGAGGGACCCAGCGTCTCCGGGGAAGGGCAGGAGCTGCGTGGGCAGGTTCCAGGGCCAGCCACCGCCGTCCCCGGCCACCACCGCCTTGGACCTGGTGCTCCATGTGCGACTTGCTTCTCTGGAGAGGCTCCGCGTCTCCGCGGCCAAGTTCTCCTGTCCTCCAGGTTAAACCAGGCTAGCGAGGCCTTGTAGAGCGCAAGCTTTCTAGGGTCTTGCCCGGGGATCTTCTCGCACCTGCAAGGTCGTTCTCCGTCCCCTTCCCTTGCTGCGGGAGCCTTTCCCAGGAGGCCTGTGGCCCCTGATCYGCGGGGACGGCGGTCTCTGGCCTGGAAGTGCCCCCCGGGCAGGGGGAGATGATCTCCGTGTGTAAGATAAAAACGCAGGCGAGGGGGCGTCGGAGCGAGCGGCGAGCGAGCGGTCRGAGCGGGCAGGGTTGGAGCTCGTCGCCCCGCTCCGCCTCGCGCCTGCTCCGCGCCCAGAGACACCACGCGCTCCCGGAGACGCCACGCACGCAGCGACCGGGGGGCGGGGGGGGAGTTTCGGGCGAGGTCTCGTTCGGAGCCGAAGCCCCGGCGGGTCTCGGGCAGCCCGTGCTGCCGGCGCCGGGGGAGGCCGCGCGCCCGGCGGAGGAGCCGGCCTCCCGGAAGGGGTGCCGTGGCGCGGCGCGGTGCGGCGTGGCGTGGYGTGGTGCGGCATGGCGCTGCCGGCCGGCCGGCGCGGGCACGTGCACCTGCACTCTGGCAGTCTCTGTGCTTTGTTCCACAGCGGCAGTGGCAGTTTGGTATCAACGGTGTGAGGACACCTTGGCTAGCAGTGGCAACTTGCTGCTTGGAAGAGCTTTCCGCTTCTTTCCTCCTCCCCCCCCCCTTTTTTTTTTTTCCCTCCTTCTTTTCTCTCTTTCTCTACTTCTTTTGGAGTTTAAACTCTTGTGATCTTCAAGGAAACCATGGTGCTTCTCCATCCCCTCCCCGGTGTTTACAGTGCCCTTGTTTCTGAAGCCTTTCAGAGCAGAAACTGCCAGACAGTCTGCGCTCGCTTTGAAGCAGCCTGGATGCAGTTTACACTTAGTTGGATCCCGTTTTTGTACTACTTTGTGAATGTTAAAGATGCACTATCCCTCTTCTGAGGCTTTACACGAGCCGCGTTACACTAACATGGAAGAAACTCTTCCCAGAACGGAACAAATATGCATGGCCTATGGTATATGTACTGTTACTTACCTATCCTCTGAGCTCTCCTGCGACGCCATTTTCCTCCTCTGAAAGGGAAGGCAGGTCTGGTTCCTTTCCTCTCTGGTTCGATCCACTTTAATTCAACCACGCGTAAAAGGTTGCTTTTAGAGAAGTGGATGGTCCAGAGGTCTCGGCCTYGGAGAAAAATGGCTGGTTCTCAGCCGGGGCCGGGCGCGCTCCGTCCCGCTCGCCGGCGAGGAGCAGCCCCGCAGCCCCGTCGGAAGGGTCGCTCCTTGTTGTTTTATAAATATATACATATATTTTTTTGTAGCAAGGTATTGTTTACCTCACGTTAGCGCTCGGGGGCGAACGGGGCTGAGGCAGCTTGCCAGAGCGGTCCGAAGCCGCGCTCACACCTTAAAACCGGACTTAAACGAAGCAACCCCCTGTCGGGTCCCTGGGGGGGGCTGGGGGAGAGTCCAGCGCTGAGCTCCCCGCRGTTTGGCGGGATTTGTGCGTCTCGATGACCCCAGAGGCGGCAGGGCCGGATTTCACGTCTCCCGGCGCGGCTTCTTCAGCCTCCGCACCCGGAGCGCAGGCTGTGCCCTTTCAGTGCCCGTGACAGTCTCCATTGCAAAGCCGTACACGCTTTCTTTTTCCGATGTGATTTTTAAGACCTCTGACATGCCTGTTTACTAGGACACTGCTGGCAATATAGACACAGACACACACGCACAGACACACACAGAAAAGTTTTTGTTTTATATACTAGACTATGGGCATATTGTAATAAGACCCTCCTGCATTGATGTCATAATTTTGCTAAAGATTTTTAACCCGAGATATTTCATGCTAAATGACTGAATGTAGAAGAAAAAAAAAAAAAAGAAAAAATTAGCAAAACTTGTATGAAGATTGTAAAGTGCTGAAAAACCTTTTTTTAAAAGCCAGAGAGAAATGTGCCCTGTACTGAGTTATTGTTTGAATAAAAGTTTTATTTATTGCATTGAGCTGGGCCTCGGTGTCTTTTTCGGCTGCCATGCCTGTGTTGCTGACCATTCACCAGCCTGCATCTGCCATGCTTTTGCTTTTTTTTTTTTCCTCCTCTTTTTTTTTTCCTTTTCTCCATTTCTCCATGACATTAGAGGGCTAAAAACAATCCCTCCTTGCCCTGTGTCTGTGTTCAGTTTGCAGGTCTGCCTAATTTGTGTTAAAACAGATTTGCTGAATGGAAGCAGCTGAAACTGTTTAAATGCCTGGTCTCTCCTCTAAGCCAGCGCCTTGCCCTGCCTTGAGGGAGAYGCTGCTGCGACTGAGCAACTTGCTGCATCCGACCGCAGGGTCCACCAAAGTTGCAGTCGTTTTTTCCATTTCTGGCTTTGTCGGGAATGCTGCGGAACCCACGCAGCCATTCCTAGACTTCATCCGAGCTTCACCGAGGGCCTGGGAGATGCGCCCGCTCCCGGCGGGAAGGAAGCAGCCCTCCCTTCCGGAGGGAGCCCGCGGGGGAGGCGCCAGGCGCTGGGCACCCTCGGCGTGGGGCCCCCCGCCTCCCTCCCCGGCGGCAGGGCCCGGACGCGCTAACCTGGCCTTGCCCTTCCTTCCCGTCTTCGCAGGGGCGCTGCCGCGAGGAGGGGCGGATATTAAAGTGCTGTAGAGCTCGTAAGTGTTAATAAATGCAACTTTTCCTTTCCTTTGCTTCCTCCGCACCATCTGAAGATGCGTGTAGCGCAGCTGGCGAAGTCTCCTGCAAGCGGAGCCCGTCCCGGCGGCAGCCTGCTCCCAGCCCAGCCTCTCTCTCCTTAACAAGTAGCCTTTTGCTCCCATGAAGGCTGTGCCGTGTGTCTCGGTGTGCTACAAACTGCGTTCTGTTTCCCTTGCAGCCCTGATGTTGAAGTGGCCAGGTTTTGAGATGCCCCTGACCGTAGTTAGTAAGTTGACGGTTTTCGCGTGCCGACCCCTTCTCTCGGTGTGCTGTGCGCTGGCCGCGCGGGCGCTGGTGGACCTCCGCTGGGCTCGCGTGCGGGTGAGCGCGGGGAAGTCGTCACCGCTCTGCTTGTTGCRCCCACCGAGTCGAGCGAGCCCTGAACGGCTGCGGAGCGGCGCGTGGCCCGTGTCCCTTGCCGGCCACCGGCCGTCGGTTCAGAGCACGGCTCCTCACTCGGTCACTCGCTTTCCCTACACTCGTGGTGGAAGCTTTCCTGCCTTCCTTGGGCTCCTGAAAGGGGACGTCCTCTTTCACTGTCACCCAGGACCAGCCGCGATGTTCCTGTCTCTAACCATGCTGCACCTGCACGGCTCGTAGCAATAACACCGCTGCCGCGCCAGGCGACACTCCGGTTTCACGCTTCCATCTCTGGGCACTGAGCTTCTCCTTCCGTTCCTGCTGCTTTTAACTCTGCCTCCAAATCCAAATAACGAACCCTCTTTGGTCATAGGTCTTCGGTGCTCGATGCTGCCGCAGCCGTGTCTGCTCGCTGCATCGGCCGCCGCGGACGCCAGCTCCGGTGCCCCRGGCAGAGCTCTCCCCGGCCGCCTGCGCGGTGATGGAGAGATGCCCCCGCGCGCTCACGGATGTAAAAAGTTTTTTGAGCAGCTTCTCTTGCTTGTAGGCTGTGTCGCGGTCCGGCTCCGTCCCCGGCCAGCTCGGGGAAAGGGTCCAGGGCTCCTCCTCGCTCCCGAGACGTTTGTCCGTGCGGCCTCTGCTGCGGGGCCGAGGGCCGTTACGGCACGGGGACGGAGCAAGTTGCTCGAGGAGATGAGACCATTCTTGCACGGCACTCGGCCGCGTTGCTGGAGGCTGGGAGAGCCGGGAGCGTTTCCACGGTTTCCCTGATTCAGTCCGCGAGCGGGTTTCTCTGCGCTCGTCAGAGCCGCGGGCTCCCATCCAAATCGCTCTTCTCTGCCAGAGCGAAAATGGTTAAATAATAACCCCTGGTGACTCATCAGAGCAACCTTTTCTATCCTTTCAGTCTCGAGATCTATTTTGGCACATTAGGGGGAAAAGTGATCTAAGAATCTGCATTAATTAGGTGGGAAATTAATTACCCTATTTTTAAGCAAAAGCAATTTATCTTTTGAAGAAGGCGCAAGCACGCTCTGCAAGGGGAGCTGTGGCGAGGGGCAAGGAGGCAGCGAGCGCCCTTCCCGTGGAGGCCCGGGGGGCCGAGGCAGCTCCAGCGGCTCGGCCGGGCTGGAGGCGGGCGCGAGCCTTAGGCGAGGTGCTGAGCGCAGCAGGTCCTGGCTGGCGGGAGGAAGGGCAGCCTTGCCGCCGCGGACGGCGCCGCGGGTCGGGAGCCGCATCCTCGCTGCTCATAAGGACTCGCGCAGGTGTTTCCCATCCCGTTAAGCTGCTCTTCGCCGATGCCTCCTCGTGCTGCCCTGAGGCYGTGGACAGCTGCCGTGAGCACGTGGGATGCCTCCTGCTGGGAGCCTCTTGCTACGTGTGATGTTCCAAGACCCTCGGATGCAGAGGGAGCAGGGATGTGATGGAGATGGGCCGAGCCGCAGCACGGAGCCCCTGCCCGTCCCGGATCCGTGGCGCAGCGGTGGTGCCGGAGGAGGCAGAGCAGGACCTCGAGGGACTCCTCAGCCTTGGCCCCTCCGAGGACGGCCGGGGCTGCGCCAGGCGGCGTGGAAGCATTGGCAGCGAAGAGGAGGAACGGCTCAGGACGGAGGCAYGCAGGAAGGAGGCTTCAGAGGCCACCCCGGCCGCTGGTGCTCGGCATGCTGCTGGATCCCGTGCCGCTGGCTCTCCCGCACCGTGGGATACAGGACTGCTCCCAGAGCCACCTCTGCCAATGGCCGGGGACGTGGCAGGCTGCATCCTGGAGGGATGCTGTGTCCCGGAGCAGCGGGTCTGCCCAGGCGGAGGAAGCTGGGAACCACAGCTGCTGCCGGGCGCCTGGACCCCGGCACTCACGCCGGGAATCCAGCACTGCCCCGTGCGGCTGCTCACAGCAGGACGGTGGGACCCTCCGCCTGGGGAAGCAGCCACGGGACTGGCCGGGACAGCGGGTCAGGACGGCAGGAGCGCCGGGGCGGATCGGCACCGAGCGGCGCCCGCCGTGACCAGGGGCGGTGGAGAGGAGCGGGTTTATGGTGCTCGGTGTGACTCCCCGTGGAGGGAGGGGGCAGCGGCCGGGCCAGGGAGGGGCTGGAGGATGCAGGGATGCTGGAGCCCAGGGATGCTGGAGCAGCCCGGGGTGGCCACGCTCGGCTCTCCACGGTGCTCATTGCGGTGGGCAGCCGCTGGCGCCCCGCTCGTGCGTGCAGCGTGGTGCGCGCAGCCTGCCCCGGGGGACACGAGTGCCGCTGCGGGTGCCCGACGCCCTGGGAGCCCGAAGCCAAGCGGCCGCTCGGCRCTCCAGGCCATGGGACTTGGCCCCTCCTGGGGGTGGCCGACGCCGGTTTTAGGGAGCTGGTGTCCGTGCCGCCTCTCCGCCATCCCGCGGGCCAGCCGGCTGCAGGCTCTGCCCAGAGCCCGTCCTCCCGCCGTCCCCTGGCCTCTTGCTTGGCCGCTTTGCTTCCTGGCGAAGGTCTCCAGAGCCTTGGCTCCTGTGCCACTGTTAGCGCAGGTCCCTGCCGCGCGCCGTGGCCACCTGCCCTCCGCGGAGGTGCGCGCTCCGCTCCGGCCCGGCGGCTCCCGCAGCCCAGCGAGCAGAGGGAGGTGTTAGGGCGGCACGGTGCACGTGGCCTCCGGGAGCGGTGCCGGAGTGAGCGTGGCCTGCGGAGAGCTGGCGGATCTGCACCTCCTCCRCGTGCGTCAAAGGGCCGAGTCCAGCCTGGGCATCTGCAGCAGCCGCTCTTGGTTTTGCAGAGCCGGAGCCGGAGCGAGCACAGCCCTGTCCCCGGGAGAGCCRGGCCGGGGCGCTGGCCGCCCACCCCGGGCTCCAGGATCACCTTGGCTGTTCAAGGTGGTCGCGCGGGACGTCGGGCTCCTGCTGCTGCTCTGCTCGGGGAGCTGCTGCTTGAGCGAGGAGCTGTGAGCAGTTGGTCAGGGACCTTGATTTTTTAACGAACCACCTCTGTTTCCTCCCCTTTGGAAGCCCCCAGCTTTAGGCATGCTTAAAAGCAAGGTGGGAGAAAGCGTCCCCTCTCCCTGAGCCGAAAGAGAAGCGGAGGAGCGAGCGGAGCAGCTCGCGCCGAGCTGCCCCCGGGCTTTGCAGACGGGGCAGGGCAGAGCGCACCCGGCTTCGCCACTCCTCGGTGCTGCTTCCCCGCGGGCCAAGGGCAGCGGGGCTGGCGGCGCTCTGGGCGCTCCAACATCCCCGTTGGGTGGGTCCAGGCTCCGAGTAAAAGCAGCCAGGCCAGGAGCCGAGCGCGCCCGGCGCAGCGCAGCCTGCAGCATCTGCTGCCACCAGAGCCATGCTGCAGCCACGTCTCTGTAGCAAAAGCTTGTTGGTGTCTCGCCAGGTTGTCTCTTGCTGTCCCGCCGTCCTGCGCGCACAGGCCCCGCTGCCGCTCGTTGCCGTCTCCCCTGCTAAACTCTGCCTTCCTCTCTCTCTGCAGAAACCCCTTTGCCAACGTCCAGCTGAAACCAACAGTGACGAACGACAGGTCGGCTCCTCTCATCAGCTGATCCTGGGATTGCTGGCCACCACCGTGCAGTTTGGCACGCGTTGCCTTCTCACCGCCGTTGTTTGCATGTCTGGCTTTCCAGAACTTCGTTTTTAGGCAGAGTTTATATTAATCCTGCTGCTTTGAAAGCCAAAGGCTAAAGCTAGTGCTCTATTTTCTCTTCTCTAGATCCAGCTTATTCAGCTCAGTCGTAGAGGGTTAAAGTTACCAAGCAGCCTGTGCTTTGCATGTGCAGAAGTAGGACAGCGCTCGTGGCCCAGGGCGCGCAGCACGTATCCCGCAGCCAGGTTCGCTTGCAGGCTTAGCGGCAGGCCGACGCGGCTGCAGCTGATGAGCCGCTCGCTGAAGGGGAGCTGCGCTTCTCGGGGTGCTGCCACGATGGTCCCCCCCTTGCTGCAGCCCRGGAGGGAGCCCACCGGCCGGCCGGAAAGCCCCGAGGCTCCTTACGAGCAAAGCGGGTGATAAAACCTCCGCCGGCTCCCGATCGCTGCTGTGAGCCGTTGGCTGCTCCGCTGGTTTTCTCGGCCGCTGCAAGTCGGGCGCTGCGGGGTCTGCAGCACCCTGCCGGCGCGGGTGCTGGCGTCGCGGCGCCCGGGAAGGGGCAGAGCCTTGCTCTCAGGAGGGAAACGTGGACRCGGAGGTTTTGTAAGGCTCGGCCCAGCTACCGGCTGGGTCTCTGTATATAGTCGGGTGTTATGGTACTGCTGTAAAATATAAGCTAGAAAAATACTTTAGGAGGTGGCAGCTCTGGTCACTCCGCAGTGTTAACCCCCCCCCCCACCATCCCCATCATCGGCTCCGAGACGGACCTGGCGGCAATGGGCATTCCATGGCMAGGCTCCTGCTCAGATCCAGATCCTGCTCCCGGGGTGAAGGTGTTTGCGCACCCCCTTTCCCGGGCCGCAGCTCGCTGCCGTCCTGCCCGTGGTGGCTGCATGCGCTGCGCTTGTGCCGGCTGCTGCCAGGGCGCCCGCGCGCTGCCAGCCCGGCTCCGCCGGAGCCTCTTCCCGGGCCTGGCCCCGCGATCCCGCTGCCGCACGAGTGGGAGCATCTCAGCCCCTGCCGCCCGCCCCAAGCCCTGGCAGGGCCCCGGGACGCGGTCCCGCTCCCCAGGCACCTGCTACGGAAATGGGAAGAGGGAGCAGGGCTTCCCGCGCAGGAGCTGCAGCTCTTCTGGGCGAGCAGCTGCCCAGCTCCGGCTTTGCTGGCAGGATGAGGCGGCAGTGAGGGACCTGCTGGCAACGTGCTTTGGGGGGATGGCAATGCCCTTTAACATTTTTGCCTTTTTCATTATATTTGTCATTTTGCACTTTTTAATTGCTAGAGCTCAGAGGAACGGTCGGTTGCTGGTTGTTTTAACAGTAGCTTTAGCCCAGGAGCATGTGATGAGTAGCAAAGAGCCCCCGCGTGTGTAGATYGCTGTCGGTGTTTTGCTGTAAAGGAGCGTGTAGCTTCCAGCTCCAATCAGTTGCTGATCGCTGCTGCAGCCCCTCCGCCGGTTCCGCAGCTCCCTGGAGGAAAGCGCCTTCTCCGGGACTGCTCGGACGCCGGCTAACGCAAGGGCTGGTTTCCATCGGCCCCGTGCCGCTGCTTCCTCTTGCGGGGACGGAGCCACACCGAGGCCCCGAGCTGCAGCCGGCCGCCTGCTTCCTCCCGGCACCGTGGCTGCATCCCTGAGCCGGGAATTGCCCACTCCTGCCACCCACGGACGGAGGCAGCAGCCAGGGAGCAGGCAGGGACCTGCCTGAGCTGCCGCTTGACTTAAGTCGACCCCGCAGCCACCTCCCTCGCCCGGCGGGGACCTGCCCGGAGCTGCTGCAAGAGCGCTGGGAGCCTGAAGCCGTCCCGTGGGCGCCGGCCGTCGCGCTGTGCCGGTTCGGGGGGGTCGCAGGTGCTTTGGGGCCGGGACAAGGGCCAGAGGCAGCCGCCGTGGGCAGCAGCCCTGCTCCAGCCAGCCCCAGGGCTCCTGGGGCTTCGCTGCACCTCCTGGCTTGGTGGCACCTGCAAGATGTAACCTGAAATAATTTTTTATGAAAAAGTAATTTATGAGCAATAAAATTCCCACACACACACCCCTGCCCCTCCCCGGCCCCGTTTTCCTTGGTTGGAGGGGCACCGGCACACCCCCCACAAACAGGAGCATCCAAAGGCCTTTCGGGCGCCGGTGTCTTACAACAACGTTGCTTCATTAGCAATGCTCTTCAAAACATTATTTGTCTAAATCTAGAGCGGCTCCTGGCCCAAGGGAGGGACCAGGCTTGCTGACAGCTGAAGTGCAGAAAAGCGGCTGCTCCCCGCGGTCYGGCCCCGCTCCCCCCGGCCGCCGCCGCCGGCCCCTCGCTGGGCAGCCACTGGCCCCTTCCTGCCTGCCAGGAATGATGCGGGAGGGAAACAGCTTAAGATATTTTAAAAACTTTATTATTGGCCCGATGATGTTTGACACACATGCTGGGAGCTGTATGGAAATCAGCACTGATTAAAAAATACAGCAATTATGACCCGTATTGATAAAATATACAATGTAATAATAGCCTTTCTATTAAAAAAAATATCCAAGCCTTAGCTCTGTTCTCATGCTGCCCTCCAGAGGCAGATACCTTCGAGTCTATAGACCAAAACCCTGGGATTGGCATGCAGGGAAGGAGGGGGAAGCRGGAAGGGAGCCGCAGCCGGGGTGTCCAGCACTGCCGGGGTGCCCCGTCCCTCCGTGGAGAACCGGGTGGGTGCTGCCCCGATGGCACCGTGCCAAATGGGAGCCCGAGGGGTAGCGGGGAAGGGATCAAGCCACAGCTGCCCCATGCAGCAGGGTAGAGCTGAGCGGGGCTGGCACATGCTCAACTAGCCCCTACATACATGCTGTTTACAGGGAGGTCAAATTGAGGGGGAGAGAACAGGGGGGGGGGGGGGGGGGGGGGGGGGCCACCCCCAGCCAAGCGGCCCCAGCAGCAGAGTGCAAGCAGAGACGTGGGAGAGCAGTTTGGGGCACAGCGCAGGGGTTATGGGCCATGCTGGAGCCAGAAAACACTTAAATAAAATAATAATAAATTAAAATGAGTAAATTAAAATGAACTGCTAACTGGCCATAGCAGGAGAAGCAACCCACAGTGGCGAGGTCCTGGGTTGGCACAGCAGCCTGGGCTTGCAGAGCTGGGGTTGGGGGCGGAGGGGGAAGACACCCAAGTAATAATGCAAAATTTTGGCAAGGCTGTTAAGTCCCCCGCCCTGGCAGGAGGCCATGGCCAGCCTCCTCCCAAAACGCCRAGCGGGCCCAGGCTGAGCTGCAGCTTTGGTGCCCAGGGCTGGCCTCACATGGCAAAGCATGGAAAAGGCGTAGGGGGGATTAAATTAATGCTAAGCGGCAGCTGCTCCTTAAACTGGAGCATGAGCATCCGCAYGGGCAGCTGGGCCTGGAGCAGCCCGGGGCGCGGGAGCAGCAGCAAGGGGCTGAGCCACGGCATGGGGGGGCAGCCAACCCAGGACCGGGCTCACTCTGCCCCGGTGCTGGAGCAAAGTTAGCATGGTGCAGCACCAAAAGCCTGGGGGTGTGAAGAGACAGGGGAAGGGGCCACCCTGAGCAAGGCTGGCCCTGATGCATGCCCGGCGGGGCATTGCACGCTGCCCCCCCCCCCCGGTGCAGCTTGCTGCCGGCCGGCGCGGAGCCAAAACAGCTCCAGCCCCAGGGCAGCGGTGCCGGCTCCAGGGCACTCGGTGCTCGGAGCAGGAGATGGAGCATGAATTCGCCTTCCAGCACAGCACTGTGCCCTGACCCCCTATGTCCCCCAGGGCAACAAGGGCCAGGCGGTGCCCGGACAGCGCAACRGGGCTGGGAACAGCTGCAGGGGCTCAGTTAGGGAAGCCCTCCAGCCCCCCCGAACYCAGAGGCAGCCTGGTGGGAGAGCTGCGCTGCACCGGAGCTGGGCTCACGGGCTCGGCCGGGCACTGCCCTGCTTGGAGCGAGTGGCCGGAGTGGGGACTGGAGGGGAGGGCGAAAGTGCTGCTCCTGCCCCACGGCCACCCTGCAAGGGCGAAAAATGAGGCAAGAGGGGTTTTTTTTGGGGGGGGGAGGGGGTGACCATGTCCCTGTGCACTTGCACTTGTGCATGCAACCCGTGTGTGTACATACATACACACACACACACACATACATACGTGTATACACACACACACACACACACACACACACACACACACACACACACACATTTCTATATAT
Source organism: Apteryx rowi (assembly GCF_003343035.1). Classification (NCBI taxonomy): domain Eukaryota; kingdom Metazoa; phylum Chordata; class Aves; order Apterygiformes; family Apterygidae; genus Apteryx; species Apteryx rowi. The sequence continues at coordinate 119,831 of NW_020450832.1, read as the reverse complement.
AAACACACACTTGCATGCACATGGCAAGCAGAAGCCAGCCCAGCTGCAGGGGACAGGGAGGAGGGGCAGTGATGTTTGGGGGGGGGGGTGCATTTCTCACCTCAGGGTTTGGTCTATAGGCCCCCAAAGGAAACACAGCCCTGATTTCAAGGTTTCACTCAGCTCCGCTTAGTTCCAGTTCCTTCTGGAAGTTGGAATTGCACACTTATCCTAAGCCTCAAATGAATTAAAAAACAAAAAAACAAAAAAAACAACAACAAAGAAACAAAAACAAATGAATAAACAACCGTGAGAATCCCCCCCCCCCCAAAATGCCTCGACAAACTCTTTACATCTCTTTGGCAACAATAACTTAAAATCGCGGCAATGTGAGTTCGGTCAACAGCAAGTTTTGTTTTTAGGGGTTTTTTTTTCTTTTCTTTTTTTTTTTCCTTTCATTTAAATACAAAAATAGTCAGGTTGGCAGTTCCCTCCTTAGCTACATGTCTGGCACGGGGGCGACCCAGGCAGCCAGAGCGGGACCCTGCGCTTGCCGGTCCGCAGTGCTGAAGCCGACAGGCACGGCCCAGGAGAGCATGCCCAAATCCCATGGGGAGCCAGGCTGGCCCCAGGGCCACCCTCCCCGCCGGATTTTGCGGCACCGGAGCGATGGAAGAACGTCCCCATCGCCACCACCATCGCCGCTGCAGCCCTGGCCAGGGAGCGAAGCAGGACGAGCTCGGAGGCTGCAAAGCCCCTGGCAGCGAGGACGAGACGGGACCTGCCGCCGGCGGCGCCGGGAAACCGCGTGGCTGGGGGCACGGAGCGGCCGGGGCCCCCGCTCCCGGCCATGGCATGGAGGCGCAGGACGGCCAAGCTCACTACACGGCGGGGAGAAGGGACGCGGGGAGGGGGGGACGTCACAGGGGGTCAAGAAGCCAGGGCAGGGGGACGTCGCTGGGTGGGGATCTGCAAATGTTAGCAAGGTCAGGGCACTACCCTTTAAATGCTATAATTTATATATATATATGTGTATATATATATATATATATATATGTCTATTTATACACACGCACACCCGCACTCGCACGCGCACGGCCGGCCGTCACCCACCGCCTCGCCCCGGGCCGCCCCGGCCCAGCTCCAACTAGCAGCAGCAAACGAACTCCTTCCGATAAAATCTGCCTAAAAAAATAGAGCAAGGTCCCAGGAGTCCACGGGCCAGGCCCCACTCCCGGCCTCTGTCCGTCCATCCGTCTGTCTGTCCTCTGCGGCCCCCAGGCTGATGCCGCTGCCAAGGGAAATCCCCGATGAGCAGGCGGGTGGCTCATTCCCTGTCGCCGTCCTCGCTGCTGCCTGGAATGGAGCAGAGAGGCAGCATGAGCGCCCGGTGTGTGGGGACAGGCACCATGGCCGGGCATCCTCCGGCACATGGGAATGGGATGCAGGACATGACCAGGCATCCTCTGGCACGCAGGGACGGGATGCAGGACATGGCTGGGCATCCTCAAGCATGCGGGGATGGGATGCAGGACATGGCCAGGCATCCTCCAGCACACGGGAATGGGATGCAGGACATGGCTGGGCATCCTCTGGCACATAGGGACGGGATGCAGGACACAGCCGGGCATCCTCTGGCACGCAGGGACGGGATGCAGGACATGGCTGGGCATCCTCGGGCACACGGGGATGGGATGCAGGACACGGCCGGGCATCCTCCGGTGTGCAGGGATGGGATGCGGGACATGGTGCTCCTGCAATGCCGAGCACCGTCCCAGGGCACGGCGCCGCCGGAGAGACTCACCTCCAACGGAGTCCATGTCGGAGTCGGAGACGTGGGTGATGGAGAAGCGGGAGACGGGGGCCGGCGAGACGGTGAAGCGGGAGAACTGGAGCGGCAGCACCTGCTTCTGGGCCGGCAGCAGGGAGGGGACGGCCGGGGGGGGCTCCGCCGGCGTCCCCGCCAGCGAGGACATCAGGGACGCCTTCACCGGCATGAGCGGGAAGTCGTCGTCCCACTCGAAGCCGCCGCCTGGGACGCGGAGGGAGAGAGCTGGGGCGGACGGGGATGCCGCCAGCCCCCCCTCGCCGCCCCCCACCACCCTCCGTCCCGGGGGGCCGCTCGCCCCCCCCCCCTTACTCTCTTCAGACGCGTTCCCATCCGAGGAGTCGTCCGAGGCGCTCAGCCTCTCCGCCGGGCTGCCGCTGGCCGGGGGCTGCCCCGGAGGCTCGGGGACGTCCGGGAAGCTCTGCTCGCCCAGCTCCCGCGTGGGACTTTCCTGGGCACGAGGAGACACGTTGGGAAACGACCCCCCCACCCCACCCCCCCCAAAGCGGGGGCCCCTCGGCCCGGCCGAGCCCCTCACCTGGTCGAAGAGGTAGATGGTGACGTCGTCGAAGAAGGACACGGCCTTCTTCTTGCGCTCCAGGTCCTCGCAGAAGGAGGCCGAGAGCAGGCTGGGCATCTTGAGGAGGCTCCGCAGGTTCCTGGCGCTGTGGCTCTCGGCCACCACGATGGGCACGGCCGCCGGCTCGTCCTCGCTCTCCTCGCTCTGCTCCTGGATGTTGTAGCAGCGCAGCTCCTCGTCCGACTCGTCGCTGTCCTCCGTGTCCTCCTCCTCCTCCTCGGGCTCCTCGCGCCGCTCCGGGGCAGCTGGCAGCAGGGAGCTGCCCGGCACCGACCGGCACGGACCCTCCGCCGGCGGCACCGGCCCGGGGGCCGCAGTCTGCTCGCCCCCAGCCTCGTCTCCCCCCAGTCCGCAGACGCCCCGGGACGCGGACGGGTCCCCCCGGGCCACCCCCTCGGGGCTCGCTGCCGCCGCGGACGAGGAGAAGRTCTCGGGCGGCACGGAGCCTGCCACGATGCCGGCGACCACAGGACACGCGTCCCCGCCGGGGCTCGGGGAGCCACCCGGCGCCGGCACCGCGTTGGCCGGGGGCTGCTCGGCGTTCTCCGTCTCTGTCCCCCGYGGCGGCTCCTCCGCCGCGCCGGGGGCCGGTCCCCAGTCTTGGGTGCGGGGCCGGTTGTCCGCCACCGGCACATCRGAGCCGTCGCCGTCCTCGCGGCCCCGCTCGGCCTCGGCGTCACCGTCGGAGAAGTAGGCCGAGTCGCGGCAGGGGTTCTTCGCGGCCGGGCCGGGCGGCTCGGCACCTGGGGGCGAGGGCAGCCGCGTCTCCGGGGCGGCGCCGTCCCCCTCGCCGCCCTTCCCCGGCGCGCCGAAGCCCTCGGGCTCGCGGGGCTCGTGCGGCTCCTTGAGGACGAACTCGGGCGACTCGTTGTTCTCGGTGTCGTAGCCGCTGTCGAGCGCCCGGGGCTGGCCGGGCGGCGCGAAGGCCGTGGGGCTGAAGCCCTCGCAGGAGCTGGCCGTGGACGGGATGTCCAGGGACTCCAGCGAGTCCGGCGTCCCCACCTGCTTCTGCAGCGACTTGAAGGCYGGGGCCACCTCCGCCCGCTCCGCGTAGTCACCGGAGAAGTCGGTGAAGACGCCGGAGGTGAGCTCCGCCGTGTCCTCGTCGCTCCCGTCATCCGTGCTGGGGAAGCTGGCGCTGGAGAGGGTCTTGTCCGACGTCTGCTCCGCCTCGGGGCGCTGGCCGTCCTCGGCGGCAGCCGGCGCGGGGGCCTCCGGCGCGGGGCGGGCACCGTCTCCGGGCTCAGCGGG
>NW_020450832.1:110197-115374 GCF_003343035.1 Apteryx rowi | reverse complement strand
CCTCGATGCGGATGTAGTACTCGCTGCTGAGCGAGGGGCTGTGGGCGCCCAGGATGGGCACCACGCCGGGCGCCGGCAGCCCCGCGCAGCCCTGCCGCTCGCAGGCGTAGCAGGAGGGCGAGAGGCCGAGGCCGAGGCGCCCCGCCGAGGCGGCCGGGTAGTAGAGCTCGTGGTAGCGGGCGGCGCTGCCGGGGCTCAGGGCGCCCAGCGGCGCCTGGAAGTGCTCGGTCTTGGTGTGCTCCCACTTGTACTCGAAGTTGAGGCCGTGGCTGGTCTCCATGACCGTGAGGACGTCGTCGCCGTCGGCCGGGAAGCCGTCGGCTGCGAACTGCTCCAGCAGCGGGAAGGAGGAGAGCTCAGCGCCGGGGTGGCTGGCGCCGGAGCCGCCGCCGTTGGGCTTCATGGAGTTCCAGCGCTTCTCGAACTCCTCCTCGGCCTCCGTGGCCCCTTTGGCGCAGAGGTAGGAGAGCAGCAGGTGGACCTCCTCCGCCGTCGGGCGCTGCTCGGGCTGCAGCCAGCAGAACTGCATCACCTCGTACCTGCCGCGGCGGAGAGCGGGCGGTCAGCGCCGGCCGCCCACCCGTGCCGTGTCCCCAGCACCCGTGCAAGCCATGGGGCCCATGCACGGCCACCTGCAAGACCCCCACACATGGCCACCTGCAAAATCCTTGAGCATGACCATCTCCAAGACCCCCACGCATGGCCACCTGCAAAATCCTTGAGCATGACCCTCTACAAGACCCCCGCGCACGGCCACCTGCAAGACCCGCATGTGCAGGGCCACGGCTCCCGACTCTGACACACATCCCGGCCGCGGGGAGGACGGAGGACGGGCTCCTCACCAGCGCTCCGACAGCGACAGCTTCAGCTGGGGCTTGGGCAGCTTGAGCTGCTGCTCCTTGATGGCGTAGGCGAGCACTTGCCGGTCGGAGTAGTGGTCGTAGGGCTGGCTGCCCAGCTCAAAGAGCTCCCAGATGGTGACACCCAGTGACCTGCGGGGCAAGGAGGAGCCCTTTGCATCCCCATGCCAGCCGGCAGCCTCAGGACCGCTCCACCACGGTGCCTCCCGGTGCTGCCCACCCCTGCGCTTGTGCCTGCTCCACGTGGGCAGAGCCTGCGTCCTTGCACCACGTGGCCACCTCTCCTCCAGCCTGTGGACCACCAGCCCACGCAGTGGGCCCCCACGCACCCCACTCACCAGACGTTGCTGGCTTTGGTCTGGTCAACGATGAGCAGGTTGCCGTGGACCTCGTCGATGAGCTCGGGGGCGATCCAGCGCAGCGGCACCCACAGCTGGTCGGCCGTCACGAAGTAGTCGTCCTGCCAAGTATGCAGGGTCAGTACGAGAAGAGAACGTCAAACCTACGCGTAAGGGACCGGCACGCCACGGCGCCCGCGGCCCCCCCCAGCCCTGCCCGCACCGACCGCCCCATGGCTTCGCCCCCTGGCCCCAATCCTCCCCGGGTCCCTGGCCCCGCAGCACGTGCTCCCCCCAGCGCATCCTTCTTCCCTCCCTGCCCCTTCCCACCATCTCCCCCTCCTAAGCCCCTACTGGACCTGCAGCCTCCTCCTGCCTCTCTCCCTCTCCTCCCCAACCCCTCCGGGGACTGGTGTGCCAGGAGCTGCACGCAGGGACATGTCCCTGGCACGGAGAGGCGCCGCCAGGCTGCCTGGCGCTCCGCCGCACCGAGGGGCAGGCGCTGCCGGCGCTCRGGGGGAAAAGCCCCTTGCGCACTCACGGAGAGCTGCCGGGCTGGGGAGTGCGAGTGCCTGCTGTGCCGGCCTGGGGATGGGAAGGGATGGGAAGGGGCGTGGGTGTGTGCACGCATGCGCAGCCCTGTGCAGTGCATGTGTGTGTGTGTGTGTGCGCAGCGTTGTGCAGTGTTTGTGCATGCAGAGCTCTGTGCGATGCCGTATCCATGCACGCATACATGCAGAGCTGTGTGCAGTGTGCGTGTGCGCAGGGCTCTGCGCAGTGCCATACGTGTGCGTGCACACATGCACAGCCGTGTGCAGTCTGTGAGTGCATGAAGGGCTCTGTGCAGTGCCATATGCGTGTGCATATGTGCACAGCTCTGTGCTGTGCACCACGCATATGTGTGCGTATGCATGGCTCTGCGCAGTGCGAGCATGTGGGGGGCAGGGGGGCAGCACCATGGCCCGAGTCTCCCCGCGCCCAGCCCGAGTCGCGGCCCCGGCAGGAGCCGGCCGGGCGCTGCTGCGAGGTCCCGCTCTGCACCCCCCCTCCCGCACCCCGAGCAGCCTTACTTTGTACTTGCAGTGCGAGAGCCCGTAGTCCCCGATCTTGACGGTCAGGTCGGCAGTGAGCAGGCAGTTCCGCAGCGCCAGGTCACTGCCGGGGAGACACCGCGTCGCTGGGACCGGCGCGTGGGGCCTCTGGCAGCCCAAGCGGCGGGGAAGAGCCGGCGGCTCGCAGGCGAGGGCCGGGCGCAGCCGCCGGCGCGGGGCGAGCGGCCGCGCTGCCTGGCGCAGGGCGTGCCGATAACCAGCCACCAAGTGCACAGCAGGAATTCCTGCGCGGCGCTCCAGCTGCGCCGCGTCCCTCGCTCCATCCGTGGCGCGCGGAGCCAGGCAGAACGGAGGTTGCCCGGGCAACATAAGCCCTGGCATTTCCTAACGGTGCAGCTGGGCCGCGGGCCGGGCTGGGCACGGAGGCGGCCGCGCACCGGCCCTGCAGCGCCGCGCGCGGACGGGGAGCCCGCGGTGGGCGCAGGCCGGTGCCTCCCACGGCAGCAGGCTTGGGAGGGTGACCCCGGGCGCAGGCACCCAGGCAGGGCACCCGGTGGGGCGGGATGCCCGTAGGGACCCCCCGCTCCGGCGCACCCAGAGCCCCCCAGCCGCGGGGCTGCACCCCAGGGCGCCCCGCAGCCGCCCGCCAGCAGAGCCCGGCCGCGGCGGGGAAGGTCCGGCGGCCCCCGACGGCAGCGCGCCCCCCTCCTCAACAAAATCACTGATGCTGGAGTCTCCGTGTGCAACTCACTCAGCACCAGGATATTGTTGGGCAGGAGGAGCAGGCGGTGGGGCGGGAGTCCCGGCGYGCCGTGCCGCGCGGGGCGAGCCTACCTGTGGATGTAGTTGTTCCTGTGCAGGTGCAGCACGCCGCAGGCCACCTCGCACGCCATCCGCTGCAGGGTCAGGGGGTCCGGCGCCATGGAGTCGGCCCCCCGGCAGCTCCGCAGGTAGCCCTTCAGGTCGCCCTGGGGGGGGGGGGGCAGCGCCAGCCGTCACCCCCCGCCCCCCCCCCGCGGTGGGGCGATGCTCGCGGCGGGATGCAGGACTCACCAGCGGGCAGAACTCCATGACCAGCAGGTAGGGGGTGACCTCGGCGCACTGGGCCAGGCACTGCAGCAGGTTGGTGTGCTGGAGAGCCCTGCGCGGGGCGGAGAGCACGCGGGGCGCACGTCGGGCACGGCGCCGCGACGAGACCTCGCCGGCGCCTGGCGCCGTCGGGCCGCGGGGAGCGCCGGGAACGCTCGGGAATGGGTACCACCGCGTCCCAGCGCCCCGTGCCACAATGAGGCGCTTGTTCGGCGCCAGCGGGGCAGCGCGGCCCTCCCCTCGGCTTCCCCGCGACCTCGCTGCAACCCGCCGCCTCCGCGCCGCAGGCCGCCTCTCCGGCGACCACTGCACTGCCTCCACCGTGCCAGGAAGGAGCCCCAGCACGGAGGGACGGCGGGGGCCGGGAGAGCGCCCGGCTCGGCGCCGAGCCTACCTGTAGGGCTGCGCTTCCTCCAGGAACTGCATCTGGTCCTGCACGCTGGCGCTCGCCTTCAGCTCCTTCACCACCACCTGGGTGCTGCTGATGCCCGAGTTCACCTCGCCCAGGAACACCTGCGGGCACCGGGCGGGCGCGTCCCCTCCATCGTCACCGCCACCCCTCGCCCCCCCCCCCGGCACCGGCACCGCCTCGCTCCGCCGGGGTGGCACCAGCGCCCCGTCCGGGTCCCGGCCAGGCATCCCAAGGGGGTATGGAATGACCCTGCGGGGAGCGGAGCGGGGACCCGCAGCCCTGCCCCTGCCCGTGTGCGTGCGCGGGGGCCGCTCTCACCTTCCCGAACCAGCCGTGCCCGATCTCCTTCAGGTACAGCAGGCTCTGCCGACCCAGGTCCGCGGACTTGAGGAGCTGCACTGTAAGGGAGCAGGTCCAGCTGGCCGCGCGCCCCGGCGCCCGCCCCGGCGCTGCCCGCTCGCCCCCTTACCCGCCTCTCGCGGCCGAGCCCCGGGGACCCCTCGGTGCCTCCGGCGGTGCCCTCCATGCCGGGGCACGCCGGGGCTCAGCGGCACGCTGGCATCCTCGCTGCCGCGGGCGGGTGGGCTCCCAACCCGGCAGGGATGCTCCGGCCGGTCCAGTGCCCGCAGCCGGGCGACTCTCCCCGGCTGCACCGGGGCAGCTGCTCCCCCCCAGCCCGGGCAGCCCCGGCGGGGCCGGGGAGAGCCGAGACCTGCCGAGCTGGCACCGGCGGATGGAGCCGGGCGCCTGGCGGGGCGCTGGCATTTAGCCCCTTTCCCCCGGCGCGGGACCGGCCCCCCCCCCCGGCGCGGGACCGGCCCCCGGGCAGCAATGGAGCCATTGTGGGACCGGGCCGCCCAGTGCCGCCCAGCGCCGCGACACTGCGGCCATTCTCCGGCCGGGAGCGCCCGGCCCCCTCCGGATTCCTCTCCCACCCGCGGGCCCATCCACACGGACTGGGGGCCGGCGGGGCCCGGCGCCCCATGCACAGGGGACGGCGCCCGTCGGGGGGTCCCGGACCAGGCGCAGCTTTTGCCGAAGCCGGTGTCCCCCCCCCGTCCCTCCCTGCCGGCCCCCCCCCCCGGCGCGGGGCTGGGGGGGTCCCGGTGCCGCTTACCTGAGCGTCCCGGCTGCTTGGCCATGGGCAGCGAGACCTCGGTGAGGGGCAGCACGTAGACCTCGGGGCCATGCTGCGGAGCGGGCGAGCCCTGCGCCGAGAAGTCGCCGGCGTAGTCGTCCCCCTCGGCGTTTTCAAACTCCTGCGCCGGGGCGGGGGGCAGAGAGCGAGCGGAGCGCGCTGGCCCCCGGCTGCCCCCCGCCGCCGCCGCCCGCCCCCGGCCGCCGAAGGCCGCCTCGGCCAGCAGGTAGCACAGGCTGAGCATCCCGCCGGCCCCGGCGCTGCCGCATGGTGCACGGCGCTGCGAGT
>NW_020450832.1:100548-109162 GCF_003343035.1 Apteryx rowi | reverse complement strand
GAGCTCCCCTGTACAACACCAGCCTGACCGGGGCACATCTCGCGTCGGCCGTGGCAGCGGGGCCGCGTCCCACGCGCGGAGCAGAGCCGGGGACCCCCATCCGTCCGTCCGTCCTGCTGAGAGCCCTCAGCTCCGCACGCGCGGGGCTGCAGCCCCCGGCCCGGCCCGGCCCCGGCGCTCACCTTGAAGCCGATGTCCCCCTTCTTGCAGCACAGGCAGGCCAACATGAGGAAGATGAAGGTGAAGAGCCCGGAGAAGGAAACGGCCACGACGGCCAGCGAGGAGGACCAGGAGAGCTCGCTGAGCGGGGTGCCGTCTGCGGGGAGACGCGGGGGCGCCGGCGTGAGCGGGGGGGGATCCCGGCACCTGCGGGGACCCCCCCATCCCGGAGCCGCCGGGAACCCTGCGCCMGCCGGCACAGCCTGCCGGGGAGAAACGCCGCTCGGCAGGGCACCCCCAGGCACGCCGGCCACGGCACGAGGCCACGGCACCGCAGCGTTCCCGGTGCGCCCCGTGTGCCGGCGGAGCCCTCCTCATGGAGCAGCGGGGTCGGAGCACCGCGGGCAAAGCCRGCGGCCCCCCGGCACCAGGACACGCAGGGGCCGGAGCCGGGTGCCCCCCGCCGGCGGCGGCGTTTGCTGCCCAGCCGCACGCTCCCGCGCTCCCACGCGCCCTCAGCCCGGCGCTGCAGCTGCCACATTACTATTCCGCCCGGAGCCTCCCCGAACAACCGGAGCAATTGTGGCGGGAGGAAGCAGGAAGGCCGTGGAGCCGCCAGGAGGGAGCCACCGCGCTCCGAGGGGAACGGCTGGCGGAGCCGCGGCCGGAGCCAGGGCCGCCCCGACGGCCACAAGGAGCCGGGCGGCAGCGGGGACGCRGCGCGTTATCCCAGCCCCCCGGCATCCCTCCCTCATCCGGCGGGGAGCCCCTCTCCGAGCCCCCAGGAGCACGGCACGGCCGGCAGGGAGCCCGGCCTCGCCGCCATCCCCGCCACCTCGGCGCCTGCCCTTGGGAAAAGAGCCCAGGGGAGGCGGCAGGGCGGCGGGGGAAGCCCCGCGGTCCCAGCGGGAAKGTGGCTGCGCCGGCCCCGGCAGCGAGCAGCGGCACGGCCGGACCTTGGGAAAGTCTTGGCCGGAGCCYGCAAGGGAGCTCGAGAGCCATCTTCTAGCGCTGGTGGATGCGAGGGGGAACCTGGGAGGAGCCGGGGCGGCATTCTCCCTCCTTGCAGCCGGTTTCCATGGTGAACACACTTTGTGCAGCGAATGTCACCATTTTCCTTGGATAGCAGGACAGCGAGAGAGAAAATGACTCACTGAAAAGAGCCTTTTGAGCGTCGCCGGGGGAGCGGAGGGAAGCGGCAGAAGCCGTTCCGGCAGGGACCGTCGGCAGCGCCGCGCCGCGGCCTCGGCTCACGGCACGGGTTTTATTTTAAATGAACCAGCTCCCAAAAGGACGCAGCAGTGATGCCTGTTCTGTCCTGCCTCAGTTTCCCTCCCTGCCAAAGCAGCTGCGCGAGAGCCGTGACCAGCCGCTACGCGCCCGGGGCTGCGACGGCGGGTGCTGCTCGCCGGGGCCGGCGCTGCCCTCTCCCTGCCGGCGCGGTGGAGGCGCTCGGCACGGCGGGGGCAGCACCGGCATCGCTTCGGAGGCCAGGCAGCCCGTCCGCACCGGGGCACGTGGGCAAACCGGCCTCGCCCCGGGGCCGCGCTGAGAACGGCCCGCTCAGTGCAGCGACCGGCCTGGCAGGAAGAGCCRGGCGGGCGAGCGCCCCGCGGGACCCACCGCATCGCGCGCGTAGCGAATGGCGCTGACGGGCGCCGGGGACTCGGCGGAGGGGCAGGGAGGCCCCCACGGCCATGAGCCACCCCGGCGGCGCCTGCGGAGCGATGCCACAGCCGTGCAGTGGGGCGATGCCACTGCTCCAGCGCCGGGCACCCGCCTGCGCCCCGGCTCCGGCCGGCGGGAGCGGAACAGGAGCGCGCCGAGCCCGGCGCGGCCGGGACGCAGCACGCAGCCTGTTGCATTGCCCACCCGGCTCCGYGCGCGGCCCCCGAGCGCCTGGTTCCCCAAAGGCCCGAGCAGGGCCGCCGTCCCCGCAGCAGGGACGCGGCCGGGGTCGCCCGCGGGGTCCTGGCGCTGCCGCCGCGGAGGCGGGAGCAGCCCTGCCCGGCTCCTTTGCTGACTCACGTTTGCCGAGCGCCTGCGGCCGCCTCACCAGCCATCGCACGCCGCCGGCAGCGGGACCTGCGCCGGGCTCGGGGGATGCTGCGGCGGTGGCTCGCCTCCCCGCCGCCACCGTGCCGAGCGGAGGCTGACGTGTGCAGAAGGGAAGAGCCCGGGGCTTCCCGCAGAGCCCGGCAGCGGCTCCGCGGCTCCTGGCGCAGGGCAAAGCCTGCGTGCGGCCGGGTCAGCCGCAGACGCCCCAGGGCCACGGCACAGCACGGCAGCGCCGGCTCCTGCCGGCTGCACCGCGCCGCGCGCGAGAGCCCCTCTGGGCGGAAGCGGCATGCACAGACCCGAGCCGGCTGCATCGTGCCCCGAAACGCCAGCGCGAGCCCGAAGAGMGGGGCCGAGCCCCRGYGSAGCGGCCGGCCCCYGCRCRAGGCRCCGGGCCCTGCCTCAGTTTCCCCCGCGGTGAGACGGCGCCGGCGGCCGCCCCTGCATCCCACGGCGGCACCCAAACTCGTGGGGCCCCGCGGAGGCGATGCTGCGCCGGGGGCTGCAGGAGCGGGCACGCGGGGGCAGGACTCGGCACGCTCCGACGTCGGGGCTCCGGCTCCCACCGCGGCACGTTTTCCCCTCTTCCTCCTCCTCCTCCTCACCAGGCCGGCGCCGGAGCAGAGCCCGTCCCGCAGACACGGCCCTGGTAGAAGTCTAATCCCCGGCGGGACAGAGGGCCCGGGTCCATGGGCGGCTTCCAGGAAAGCAATTTTCCACCCCAGAGGCCGGGCGCCGCGCTCACCCGCGTGCACCCCGGCGGCGAGGAGCCGCCTGCTGCCRTTTAGCCGCTGCCCCGAAGCCCGGCCGCGAGGAAGCGACGTCTCTTGGAGCTGCGACCCCGGAGACCTTTCCCATCCGAAGCAGCCCRCGCCGCCAGGACAAGCTCTCCTGCCTCTAACCATCGGCTGGTTTTAAATGCAAGACACATTTCGTTAATCTATTCTCCTTATGCGTCTTTTAATGTGGGTTTGTTTAACCGATGCAAAAGTATTTTTAAARGGATGGATTCTTGCCTCCTTATTCTGCTTTTATCATCTCAGGGTAAATTAGCAGTAAAAAAATAATTAGACGGAAAATAGAAAAGATCATTCGTCATTTTCTAACGTAATGAAATACAAAACAGGAATGTAATAGCAGGGGCTAAGCCGCATCACTGCTGGCCATGCACCAGGCACGTCAGGTTGATTAGGAACGAAAAATCAAGTCCCTGTATCAAAGCCTCTCCSGCTGCACAGCGGCGCTTCAGAAGCGTACAACCAGCCACAGCCAACTTCTTCCTTCTTTTTCCACGAAAACAAGAATAAAAAATGCAAAGCAAGATGAAAACGGACTATTTAAATTGAATCCTAGTGCTCGCTGGTTTAGGCCAGGTTGGAGCCCCGCCGCGCCGGCGGGGAGGCTGCGGCCGCGTCGCCACCGGGTGCAGACCTATCCGGGCACCCGGCGAAGCGGCGCCCCACGGTGCCGGCGCCCGGCCCTCGGCTCCGGCGCGCGGAGAGGAGCTTTGACGTAGTGGCAGGAGGGAGGCGGCACGGAGCGGGGCAGCCTATTTTTATCAGAAACGATCGGTTACGAAACGCGACGCTGCAGCTCCGAAAGCAAGTGGCGGAGAGGAGCAGGGCCCCGCGCGAGAGCCGAGGGGGCTGCGGAGCCCCCGGTGCCGCGCCGCTCCGGAGGGCTCCCGCCGGCTCCCGGCACCCGCGGGCAGCCCCGGCTCAGCCCTGCAGCGCCAGGCTGCATGCTGGAAACCTCCCTTTTCGCCCTTTCGCCCCCGGATGCCTCTGGCCGGTGCCAGCTGCATTGCCACGACCGCCCCCAGGGTCGCGAGGGCGACCGCTTCGTTTGCCGCATTTGTCTGCCCGGGAACTTTCCCGCGCCCCGGTAATTAAAGCAACCGGCTTTCGTAGGGCCGCTCGCTCGCGGCAGGCTGTGCAGGAGGAGGCCGGCTGCGGCTGGACGCCGGGACGGGCCYGGAAGCGGGACCTCGGGCATCGAGTTCATCCCGTCCCGAGCGCCGGCGGCAGCCGCTTTACGGGAAATCCCGAAGCTGCTCTCCATCCCCTCCGGCAGAAACCCCCGGCAGCGCCTCATGCTACCCGGAGCATCCCCGGCACCTTCCGCCCTGCTCCCGGGGGTTTCCCTCCGCGYGGCAGCAGCAGGGTCCAGCGAGCGCCGGGGCCGGTTTTCCCGCGCGGCTCCGCGGTTTAATCCCCGCGCTGCCCATAACCCGGGCTCGGGGCCGTGCAGGGTTTTATGGCTCAGCTGCTCACAAACGACGATGTTACAACAGCTCCCGCGCACGGAGCGGTGGCTCCCGGCGCCTTTGCCAGCCTCGGTGTCACCCGCGGGGCAGAAATCGGTTTGACRGCGGCGTTAAGAGTCACGCATGTCTCATTCGACCGGAGCACCAGCGCTGTCCCCCGGGGGGGGGATTTTTCCAACCCAGAGAATGAGCAAGGACGGAGGAGGGAGCGCGTAAGCGGGCGCGGGCCGGGCCGGCCGGGTGCACCGCATGTCGTGCACCACGCGTCTTGCCCCCTGCTGCCTCTCCCGGCAGATCTGAGCCCTTTCAACCCCGGCATATTAATTTCCCCTAATTGGCTTTGACAGGGATCCGGATCGCCRTCCAAAACGCAATCAGCCGTGCGCGCGGGGCGGGGGAGCACGGAGCGGGGAGGAGGAGGAGGAGGAGGGGGAGGAAGCGGCACCCTGGGGCGAGCGCAGCCGGCAGCCGCCGAGGCCGGCACCCCGACGGAGCRGGGCCGGCGCCCTGCTGCACTGCAGCGTGGCCAGGAGCATCGCTGCCGCTCGGCTCCTCGCGCTTCGCACGGCGGCGCCTGCCTCCCTGCAGCAGCTGCTTGCGCCGCACCCCTGCGGGGCTCCCGGCCCCAAATCCGCCCTTTGCTTCCAAGCCCAGGCAGCGCCTTCCCCCTGCCCCCACCACGTCCCATCTGCGTTGCCGGGGACCCACAGCAGCGCTCTGCTCCGGATCTGGCAGCACGGCTGCAGCGAGGAGCACCACACACTTGTCCAGGAGCAATATGCACATGTTCCTGTCCARAAGCACCAYGCACTTGTCCATGTCCAGGAGCACCATGCACGTGTTCCTGTCCAGAAGCACCACACACTTGTCCATGTCCAGGAGCACCATGCACGTGTTCCTGTCCAGAAGCACCACACACTTGTCCAGGAGCACCATGCATGTGTTCCTGTCCAGGAGCACCACGCACTAGTCCAGGAGCATCATGCACGTGTTCCTGTCCAGGAGCACCACACACTTGTCCAGGAGCACCACGCATGTGTTCCTGTCCAGGAGCACCACATGCTTGTCCAGGAGCACCACGCACTTGTCCAGGAGCACCACGCACTTGTCCAGGAGCACCACGCACTTGTCCATGGTGGGCAGCACCACACACACGTCTGGGAGCACAACATGCATGTCCCGGCCCCAGGTCCGGGCTGCCGTGGGTCCCGCCAGGTGCTCCGGCCCCTTTCCCATCACAGTAACGGTAACGCAGGGCTCGGAGCGGCGGCGCTCACGGAGCATCGCTGCGGGGGGAGGACGGCAGCTCGCGCCTGCTGGGCCCGCACACACAGGGCCCTCGTGCAGCCTCGCTCCCCGCTATCGCCAGCCCCGTGGGCTCGGCCAGACCAGAGCTGGGGAGCCAGAGCAGCTCCCGCAGCACGTCCGTCCATCCGTCCGCGTGTCCGTCCGAGCCACCCCAGGGCCAGCTGACGCCGTGCCGACATCGCAGCGCTCCCCTGCTCCGGAGCAGGGCAGCAGCCGCGCACGGGTGCTCCGGGGCTCCACGGCAGGCTGGATCTTCTCGCCTCGGCCGGCTGGAGGGAGGGGACGGCCGGCGCGGGGAGCTGGTGCGGGGCGGGCGATCGTCCTGCCTGGGGCGCTCAGGGCTCAGCTGAGCTCTGAGCCGGGCCGAGGCGGGTTTGCAGCCTTTGGAGACCCCGGCTCCGGTGAGGGGACGTGAACAGGAGCTGTGGCACGGCGGGACGGAGCGGCACTGCTCCAGGAGCGGARAGCTGGGTGCACGTGCAGCCAGGCCACAGCCGGCCCCACTGCTCCGCCRCTTTCCCGGGGTTATTTTGCTCTGAAAAGAAGCAAGGGAAGAAACACAAAYGCTCTGCCCAGCCTGAGACACGGGGAAGCCCCGGGCTGGGACCAAGGGACATCGCAGCGCTGCGGGATGGGGAGCTGGGACGGGCACCGGCAGGACCCCTGTCCCGGCGGGAGCCCGGCTACCCCGCGTGGGGCTGGGGCCAGGCTGCGACGAGCCCTGCCGGCGGCGTATTCCTGCTGCAGGGAAGCCCTGCCCCCGGGCCCGGCCGGGAACTGCCAGCGGGGAGGAAGGAGCTGGAGCACCGGCCGCCCCAGGATGCACCGAGCCCCCGAGCTCGCGCAGCCGCTCCGGAACAGGGCAACGGTGCAGGGAGGCTGCGAAGGCAGAAAAACAGCCCTTTCCCACCATGCCGGGCCGGAGAGACGCCCTGCCAGCCCGAGGCAGCTGCCCCGGACTAGACTGCAGGATTTGGGTGCATTTGACCCCAAAGCGGAGAGCACCCAGTGTGGCTGGGGCTGGCGTTTCCCAGGCACCAGCTCACCAAGCACCCACGCGCCAGGATTTCCCGGTCCGGCCTGCAGATTAGTCAAGTGAGAACATCGGAGGCTCCAGGGGACCAGAAGCCGCAGGGGATGCGGATCTCATCTCCGGAGACCCCGGAGCCAGGCAGGAGAATGGCAGCAGACCGGGCAGCAAAAACGGGACAAAACCCACCGGAACAGGGGCCGCGCGGCTCGCTCCCCGCCTGCCCCTCAGCCCTGCGTCGCACCTGCCCGTGGCCTCATCCCGGGCAGCACCACGGGAAAATCCGTCCGGGAACGTCGCTGCTCTCTTAAAAGGAGCCTGAAGCCCTCCGAGGTCCCTTCAAGCCTGCAGTGCCGTTCTCCTCCTCCTCCTCGCAAAGCGCCTCGTCCTCTCCTGTGCAGAAACCAGCAGACACCAGGAAAATCGGGCTGGCGATGGAGGCCAGCGAGGCCGAGCAGACGGGAAGCGCTGCCAAACGCACGAACCCAGCAAGCCCATGCAACCGAGGAGACATTTTTTCCCCCTTTAATTTCTTTCCCTGACAGTAATCGTAGGTGTCAGTTGTAACAGCAGCAGACAGAGTCCTGGATTCGGGAGCGTGCTCAGGCAGCACGGCRATAGGCAGCAGCATAAAACCTTCTTGCTTAAAGATTTTTATATCAAAAGTGTCCTGAAAATCCTCGGTTTGACAGGATTAGCATGGCAAAATGGGTGCTTCATGGAAACCCAGAGAAAAATCATACTGAGGGCCAAGGACGGTAAATACGTCTTCATTCCCAGCGTTCCAACATTTTASATGCAAATCAGGAGGTTTCTTTCCTCACCTAAATCAATCCGCAGCAGGCTGTGGACAAGGCTCCAGCAGCAGAGCTGGTCCRGTGGCCGGGACTCGGCCCCTCACATCGCTCCCTGGACCCGGCCTGCCCACAGGTACCAAACCGAGGGCGGACACACGGAGGTATTTTGCAAAGGAGGGAATGGAAATGAAAAATCCCATTTTGGACAGATGCTGAAGCACTGCAGTGACATCCAAAGCTTTCACTGAGATCTCATCCAGCAAAGGAAACGCTTAGTTTCTTTTGCATTAATTTATTGATAAAGGACTTGATATAAAAGGCTCGGAGCCAGGCTGCCAGGTGGTGCGCTGCCAGACCCCGACACCGTTTTCTCTATTTTGGTAAACAAAGGGATGGTGCCGGGCGCGCTGCAAGCCCGGGGAGACGTTCGCCCTCGGGTCACTTTGGATTTCCTAYGCAGCCAGATTGGTGCCTGCTCCCGGGGGAGCCGGTCCTGCGCGAGGGCTTCGCGATAGCCTTTGCACGGGCGGCTCGGCACGTCGAGAGGAATCGGAGGTAGGAGCCCGATCTCCCTGCATTTCTCAGCAGCAGCAGATTAGCGAAATGCAGAGGAGAGGGGGAGGCTTCCGCTGCAACAGCCCCAAAACACACACACAAAAGCCAGCCCCTGCTCTGCCGCTGTGTTTGCAGCATGTTCCTGCAGATGCAACACAACCAAGGCCATAAAATAACTGCTTACATAACACCCTGCGCCTGATAACGCCTGCACGCCCGGCTGCCGGCGCCGCTGCCCGCTCACCCCCCTGCTCCCCAAAACACAGCCCGGCTACCCAGCGCTTCACCGAGGATCGCTGCCTTGCCCGGAGCGAGGTAAGGCGGGCGCCAGCCGCCGCCGCCGCAGCCCCCGGCGTCTCCTCCCGCTCCACCTCGCCATCCTCCTCGTTAGCGTTATTGCTGTTATCATTCCCGGTTTGGGATCGGACAAACGCCCCGGGG
>NW_020450832.1:70016-99837 GCF_003343035.1 Apteryx rowi | reverse complement strand
GGTCCGACCCGAGCGGGGGGAGCCGGGACCCCCTGCCCCACGGCGGGGCGTCAGGGACCCCCCTGCAGCCCCACGGTGGGGGGATCAGGGACCCTCAGCCCCATGGGACCCCCAGCTCCATGGCAGGGGATCAGGGACCCCCAGCCCCGTGGGATCCCCAGCCCCATGGTGGGGGATCAGGGACACACACACCCCCAGCCCCACGGCAGGGCGTCAGGGACCCCCCTGCAGCCCCACGGTGGGGGGATCAGGGACCCTCAGCCCCACAGCAGAGCATCGGGACCCCTTGCCCCATGGGACCCCCAGCTCCATGGTAGGAGATCAGGGACTCCCAGCCCCACGGTGGGGCATCAGGGACCCCCAACTCCATGGTGGGGGATCAGGGACCCCCAGCACCGCGGCAGAGCATCAGGGACCCCCAGCCCCGTGGGACCCCCTGCCCCATGGCAGGGAATCAAGGACCCTCTGCCCCATGGCAGGGGATCAGGGACACACACACCCCCAGCCCCACAGCGGGGCATCGGGGACCCCACCAGTTCTGTGCCGGGGCAGTCAGGACCCCCAGCCCCATCGCAGGGATCTGGAACACCCCCCCCCCAGCCCCATGGCAGGGGATGAGGGACCCCACCAGTTCTGTGGCAGGACAACCAGGACCCCCAGCCCCATGGCAGGGATCTGGGGCCCCCAGCCCCATGGGGGACCCCCAGCCCCGTGGCAGTGCAGCCCTGCCCCAGCCCTATGGCAGGGGATCTGGGACCCCCAGCCCCATAGTGGGGGATCAGGGACCCCCAGCCCCGTGGCAAGGCAGCCCCAGCCCAGCAGTGGAGCCTTTCGGTGCCCACCTGCACCCGCAGCGCCGTCTTCCCCAGCCCCACGGGATGGGACAGGCCATGGGGTGGGACAGGACAGGCTGTGGGGCAGCAGGGGCACGGCAGCGCTCTGGGTCCCGCGCGGGCACTGCCTGGCTCAGCCCCGTGCCATGGGGCAGCCTGGGCCGCCCGGCCAGGGAAGAGCCCCCGGCTCTGCCCCAAACCCCTGCAAAGCAGCTTCAAGCAGCGGTCGTGGGTGCAAACCAGCCCCCCGCAGCCCGGCCGAGCGCCAGCACCCGGGAGGGGGCTTTCGTCCGGGGCTGCTGGTGCTGCCTTGGCCCCCRGGAGCCTGCGGCAGGGCCCACGCTGCTGCGCCGTGGCCAGGCGCGGGCCCGCTCCGTGCGCCGCGCTGCGTGGCTTTTAGCACGGGGCTCACGCTTTCCCCCAGTTGGTTTTAACATTTAAAGCCAAATTTTGCATGCGCTATTAATTTTTTACAAGACTTCAAGCTTGCAAAGAACACCACGCTGCACATGTCGCGTTGCCGCAAATAGATGCAGGGCTTAGAGAAATTACAGACTTCTCAGGGAATAAACGTTCGCCTCGTCATTCGGAGCGAGCGCGCCTTCTCCCTGAGCCTCCAGGTTTTGCGGCTCCAGAGCAGGTCTAATCCGTGCCACCGCCCTTGTCACCAGACCGCAGGTGCCTTTTCGGCGAGGTTTGCACCTTTCTGGTGAGGTTTGCACCATTTTGGTGAGGTTTGCACCTTTTCGGCGAGGTTTCCCAGCCTCCCAGACGGGGCTCAGCACATGAGCGTCCCACTAACCCCCTACGTTGCTCCAGGCCCAGCAAACCCCRTGGCCGCTCCCGGCTGCGTGCGCAGGGCCACGTCCCCGCGTGGGGCACCTCAGCGCTGCCCCGATCGCTGGGCGAACCTGGTTGGCCCCAGCCTGGCATGTGATACCTCTCGCCGTGATTCCTGCCCTCTCGAGGCTGCCGGGGCATTTGCAAGCGCCCCAGCGAGCTGCGCCCGGAGGCTGCCTCCCTCCTGCACGCCGAGGACCGTCCGGCTCCCCCGGTGCCACCGTGCAGAGGGGAGAGGGACCCCGCTGTCCCCAGAGAGCCCGGGCTCCTGCGCCCGCCCTGCACCGACGGCAGTTTTGCAGCGCTAGCGCCAGAGCCGTGCCGCTCTCCCAGGCGAAAGCCAGCGCCTTTGGATTAGAGGGCCGGAGGCCGAGCAGGACTGCCGTGGGGCTGGGGCTGCCGTGGGGAGGGCAGCGCGGGGACCGGGCGCTCAGCAGCCGCCGCCGGCAGCCCCCGCGCTGTGGACACGCAGGGGAGCAGCGTGCAGCGACGCGCCCGGGCCGGCAGCGGGGAGAGCCCCCGGCAGCGGCCGGCACCGCGCCGGAGCCGCGCGCCGCCCTTCCCCGTGCCAGTCCCGCGCCTCGTGCTGGTGAGCTGGCGCGAGCTGAGTCACAGCCAGACTAAATTTAACCGGGGGCGGGCGTCTGTGCACGCAGCCGTCGCTGAGCACCCACCAGCCGGTCCTGCAGCTCGCGCCGGCGCCCAACCTGCCCCCGGCACCTCAGCAAACCGCGGCTCCGGCTCTGCCGGGGCGTCCGTCTGCAAGGACRCGGGATGTGCCCGGCCAGGCCCCAGGTGGCAGAGGAGATTCCCCCAAACAGATCCTGCCACCTTGCTGCAGCTTCCCGGATGATTTGTCCAGGGCCACGGCTAATCCCCACCTGGGCAGGCACCGGCTTGAGCTGCGGTCGCTCCCCGTGCACCAGCTGCCAAAAGCACCCGACGCTCCTGCCCTCTCTCCCAGCGGAGCAGCCTGGCTCATTCCCAGCTAACAGGCTCCACTTATCCCGTCTAATCCACGGAGGTAGAGAGGCTCCTTAATTGGGGATCTTAGGCAGAGCCTGTTACAGCCACGCTGCCGCGAAGAGCCGGGCTGGCTTTGCCCGCGGGGGCACCGCTGGCCGGGGCAGGAGCGGGACAAGGATGGGGCTCGTGCCGTGGGTCCAGCCCCCRGCCCCGCGCCCGGCCCGCCGCTCGCGCTCACGTTCCTCGGCCCCGGGGAGCTGGAAGTCAGGCGGCATCTCGGGAGCCGGGCACAGGCAGCCATCCGGCGTAAATCTGCATCACCGGTTATGTAACACTGCTGATTTATTCATGTCTGAACCGGGCACTGGCCTAGAAATTAGCTCCAGCGATGCTGGGGAGGAGAAGACCCGCGAAGGAGCCGAAGGACCGGCCCTGCCGGGACGGGCGGCGGGAGCTGGGCGCTGCGGCCGCCTGCAGCCCCGGCCGGACACGGGGCCCGAGGCCATGCGAGCTCCAGGGCAGCTGCAGCAAAGGGGGGCACCGGCTCCGGAGCCACCCCACGGGACACAGCAAAGATCCCACGGGAAGAAGTTTGCAGAGACCCCTGGCCGGGCAGGGCGAGAGGCGTGGGGGGCAGGCAGCGGGGGCTTGATGCCTGGGATTGCTCCGGGACTGCCCTCAGCACGGGGCACGGATGCAGCGAGCCAGGAGCCGGCTGAGCCGGAGGAGGACAGAAACCCTCTGGCACGGCTCAGCCCCAGGCAGTGCCGCTGCCCCCAGCCCCACGCAGCGGTTCAATCACAAGGAGACGGGATAAAACCAACGGGATAAAACTTCCCACACGAACCCCTTTCACAGGACACAGCCCCTCGGGAGGAGGCGCAGGGGCCCTGGGCGGCGATTGCACCCCGAGGACCCGCGGGGCCGGGCACAGAGGGGACCTCGACGGTCGCAGCAGGACGCCTGGGGCCCTGCAGCCCCCCGACGCGCACACGCGTCCCTCCTGGGGCTGCACCTTATTCCAGCCCTTTCTGTGGGAAGGCCCATTCCGCCACCCCGTGCTGGGACGGGCTGCAGGCAGCGGCAGGGGGCTGGGGGCGAAGCAGAGGCTTGGCAGGAGGATGCCCCTCCACTTACCCTGGCAGAGCCGTGCCAAGACCCGGCAAAACTCATTGCACACATTGCTTGGGCCCTCACCCTGCTTCAAGGGCTGTCCCTGGGCTTTTCAGGGACATGCTGGGACAGCAGAGGACAGTTTTCCTCCTCTGGTGTCTCAGATTCGAGCTCCCGCATCCCAGACGGCACGCGCAGCCCGGCTCCCTGCAGGCGTCGGCTGACGCGGCTCCGGGGTGTCACGYCCCCTCCTTCCCGGTGTAGAGGCTCAGGAGCCCGCTGCGCTGGAGCCGCTGCCACAGCTTCATCTCCTTCTTCAGGTCGTGGTTGGCGAAGAACTGCACCCGCTTGCGCGTGCGGTCGAAGTAGTGGTCCGAGTACGCCTGGTAGTCCGGCGTCAGGAACCCGAAGGCGCTCACCTGCACGACACAGGGCTGAGCCCACCCGCGCTCCCGCGGACCTTCCGCAGGGGAAACGGGCACCGATTCCCGAGCAGGGCGCACACGATGGAGCTCAGCGCGCGCAGCGCCTCGTGCGCTGCAGCGAGGAGCCGTGCCGGTGCAGCGGCACCGCCAGGGCACCGCCGCGGCGGGAGGCGCAGGCTGCAGGCACAGAAGCTCCCGCTCCCTTTGAATGCCGGCTGCCGCGCAGCGCACGAGACGGGGCTGAGCCCCTCATGACGCCCGCCGGAGCGGGGCTGCCGGCGGCGGGGCTGCCTACCTCGTCGCAGGTGTGGATGGCGGCCAGGAGCATCACGGCCCCGGTGGAGGGCCGGTACAGCGCCCACTGCGGAGTGGCCAAGATGTTGGCCCAGAGGAATCTGAGAGGGGGAGAGCGAGAGCAGGAGCCTTAGGATGCTCCCGTTGCTAGGGAACATCCATAGCAACTGCATCCGGCCCCGCCATGTCCTAGCTGCGTCTGGGGGAAGGGGGACGTGCTGTCCCCAGCTGGTGCCTATGCCCGGGGGCAGAGGCTTCGGTCCCCGCCACTGCTGCTTCCCCAGCTGGTGGCTCCTAAAACAGGGTGCAATGCGGAGCTGCCCCTGCCCATCGCCGCAGCGCTCAGGGCACCCAAGGGCTCTGGCTGGGGGCCCTGGGAGATGCCCCCGGGGGTCATTACCGGTTCCTGAGATAGCGGACGAAGTCTGGGTGGAGCATCTTAAACTTCTCTGCCAGCAGGTCCTGTCCAAAATACTTCTGGGGCCTGCAAGGAGGAGATGGTGGCTGCACAGAGAAGCAGGGGGACACGACGAGGGGTGGAGGGGACCCTGGGCAGCTCCCACCCCTCCTCTGCACAGCCCCGCTCACCAGGCCCCCTTGTCCCTGCCCCTGTCCACACGCTGGTGGGTCACAGCCGCCCAGAGCAGCAGGTAGTCTCGGTCGTGGTCTGGGAGGAAGACATAGCGGGTCTCCTGTTGAGGGTAACACAGTGAGGGTTAGCAGTGTCCCCAGCCTGGGGACAGAAAAGGGAAAGACACTCACACTGGGCCAGGGGGAAATCCCTGTGCCACATGTGGGCAGGACGAATGGGGTCTGAGACTGGCTGGGAGGCTCTGGGGACAGGGCACAGGCCTCTGAGCTGGGAGGTTGTGATCGGGGGAGCTGACAGCGACATGCCCTTGGCATCTCCCCTCCCCGTTCGTGGCCACCTTGGGCACCCAGTGTGGCAGACGGCTCCCTCACCGGCGTTTGAGGAGGGTGCTGGAAGCCCTCCGCAGCATAGCTGTTCATCGAGTTCATCATGGTGTTGGTGGAGAAGACATAGAAGGACGTCCTGTTGCCAACATCCCTCTCAAAGCCTGCAGTGATGGCCCCGTTGACCCTGGCGGAGGGGAGGGCAGGAGCAAGGTGGTCTCATCAGAGCTCAGGTCTCAGTCCTGCCCCACATGGTCCCTGGGCATGCCCACGAGCCCTCACCTGAACACGTAGTCATGGGCATCGATGGTGCGGCCCATGCGGGAGCCGTTGAGGATGCCACCGTTGCCCACCACTGCACAACGGATGCAGGGTGCAGGGGCATCTGGCCCCTGGATGTGGGTGTCAAACAGGAACCCGTTGGCTGACGTGTTCAGAAGGGAGAGAGATGCCTTCAGGACTGGAACCGCAGAACCGCTGGTGAATTCAGGGGAACAAGGAGGGAACAACATCCAAGACCCCCAGGGCTCTCGCATCTCCCCAGCATGGGACAGCCCAGATCCTCTCCCCAGACATGGCACTAGCCTGGGAACAGCGCTCCATTCCCTGCTCCTGAGAAGCAGCGCTTGGTCCTGGAGCCCTGCTGCCTTGCTCAAGGGTCCCATGGTCCCTGTTCTGCTCCCCTCTGCACGGCGAGACCTCCCCCTGATTGCCCCAGGGCAACAGCAGTGCTGGGCCCAGGCCCTCAGCCCCCTCCAGAGCCCCGTCCCCGCTCGCACCATCCCAGCTGACTTCCTTCCAGCCGTGAGCCCCTGTGTATCTCCGGAGACGCTGGTACTCATCCTCCCAGGCGTGCTGTGCCCACTGCAGCACCGGAATGGTCTCCAGGAAGATGTCCTTGAACTCTGTAGCCATGATCTTCTTCCTAATGCTGCTGGGGCACTTCTGCAAGCACAGAGGGCAAATGCCAGCATGTGACAGCGGCCCTGCAGGTGTCCCATGCCAGGGGGCACTGACAGAGCCGATGGGGACTTCCCTTGGGCCCCTGGTACCTATCTGCACAGTCCAGTCTGACATCGGCAATGCCTGATCAAAGGATTTCACTGCCCCAACCCGATACCCTGAAGACATGTGCCCCACCCAGGGGGCTGAGCCATACCGAGCTACAGTAGGTCTTGTCCTGCCCATACGTGTCCCCAAGGCTTGGCCACAGGGTGGGAGCAGGGGCCCTGTGTTGTGGCTGTGTCACCTGCTCCGGGGCTGCTGTCACAAGGGCTCCAGGCCCTTGAGAGTTGACGGGAGTCCTGCTGGGAGGAGAGAGGAGGTTGTGGCTGGTGGGGCACGCAGGGCCCAGGCTGCCAGCCCCACGCAGAGGCAGGTGCCAAGCGGCAGCCCGTGGCCTGCTGGCACCTGTCCGGGAGCAGCACACCCAGCTGCACAGCCGTTACGCTGAAACGCTCGGTCACCCTCCGGAGCAGCGTGGACCATCTTCCATGCTTGGGCTGGCCACAGGGCAGCGGAGGTCAGCTTCAGCCTGCAGCAGCGCCTCTGCTCCCCCGGCTCAGCCCTCGCCCAGGGGACGCGCAGGCCTGAAGCAGAGCAAGCAGCAAACCTCCACCGCCGACGGATCCCACCTCCCGGGCCCGCATCCCACCGCCCTGGCCAGGGCTCAAGGCTGCCTTAGCGACACAAAGCTCGGCATCCTGTTCCCAATCCCTAGCCGTTCAGCTTGGCTGCCGTCTCTGAGGCGAGGATTAAAGCACCGACAGACACCGGTCCCTGCACAGAGGCGCTGCTCTGGGTCTGCCCGCACCCACCGGGAGTCCTGCCAGCGCAGGGTGCTATGGGGATGCAAGGGGAGCGCCGGCCTGGGGATGGAAGTGCCCATTAACTCTCCGTCCCCAGCCACCCCGTGGTCCGGGGAGCAAGGGGAGGTCAGGGTTCATCTTACAAAGCAGAAAGCAGGAGCAGGAGTCCAACCTGCCGATTTTGGAGTAATGCCCCCAGGTGTGGTCCACACCAGGGTCTGCCCTGCAGTCAGGCAGCCACAGATAACATGAACAAAGGTTAACCCAGGTGTTAATTATTTCCCTGCTTGAGAAGCTCCAAGGGCAAAACTATTCCAGAGAGAAACATGGACATCACCACCCGGGGGGGGGGAGGGGACGGGGGAGCCAGACTTTTCCCACCACTGCCAAAACAGCTGCCTAACCACCCATCCCTGCGGGTCCGCGGAGGCAGCCTGCTCGCAGCGGCCCCCCAAGCGACCAGCTTTACCTGGAGAGTTTGGGCCACAACTTCCATTGCGCGGGGAGCAGCAGCAGCAGCAGCAGGGAGAGGAGGGCGGCCACCAGCACAAAGGCCATGGCGCCGCGCGTCTGGCAAAGCGCGAGGGGTGGAGAGCTCCAGCAGGCACCGGGGCTGAGCCCGAGCCGCGCGGCCCCCTTCACAGCTCCAAGAAGTCTTCTCATGGCGCCGGCTGGGCCGAGAGGGAAGAACACGCTCAGTCCCACTGCGCGGGGCTCTCTCCTTCGGCGAGGAAGGAAGCGATCCCCTTCCTTAGAAGCAGATCAGGAAGTGCATCACCCTCGGCACTGTTTTCCCAGGCTTACTGCAGGCTTCAGGCCAGTGCTGGTTTCCTCTGGTCAGTCCCTCCCGTAAGGCCGGCTCTCATCAGCTTGCAGAGGTACCTTGCACGCCCACGAGCCAGCGTGACGCAGGGCAGCTGGCTGCGTCCACGACTGGCAGGGGACCAGAGCAATGGCCCTTCCACCTGCTTCTCTCCCACGCATGTCCTTCCAACGGCACCTCCTTCCCCCAGCCCCAACCCACCAGGCACCTCCTGGCTACCACTGCCTGCCCCGCTTTCCCTGCCGCCCTTCCCCAGGCACCCCGGACCTGTTCCCCGGGGCCGGTGGGAAGCTCCGCTCGGCTCAGCCTCCTTGCATCTCAATGGTACCATGTCATCGTGGTCAGCATTTGGAGGACCAGGGCTACAGCCTCGCTAACACTGGTCGTCAGGAAGGTGGCGGCGGTGCCGGAGGTACGGGAGAGCAGTGCACGCTCACAAAATGCCTTGTACGGCCCAAGCCGGAAGCTGCAAATGGGGGGAGGAAAAAGGGAGGGGAACATGGGATATATGATCGTTAGAGGAGCAACAGCAGCGAAAACAAGCACCCTGCCCAGCCTTTCTCTGCCAAATGGACTTACACATTCCTTCTGCACGTGCTCCTCAGGTGCTGCTCTTTTAAAGAGGTAATTCAGCTCAGCGAGGAGCAGGCAAAGACCAGCAAAGCCGAAGGCTCAGAGAGACCAACCCCAGAAGGGAAAGGAACAGGGCCAGGCTCAGCAGGGACAGCTAAGCCCAGGTGTGTCCCTCAAGCTGGAGGTGACCCAGCTACCTTCTGCCTCTCTGCCACAGCCAGCAACACTCGGAGTCTGCAGGGGCTGTTTGCGGGCAAGTGGGACTCCAGGGTGCCCTGCAACCACACTCACAGCACACACACCCCTCCCCAGCTTTTAACAGGCTACAGATGAGAGCAAAACAGGAATTACCCCCACAACGGGTTACATCAAGCCCACCAGAAGCAGCCAAGTTTCTCTGTGACTTCCTGAAGCAATGAAGGGCCCCTCTGCACGTCACCCTTCCTGCTCCCCATCGCCGTTAGGGCCACCCTGTCCCCAGCCACCTCAGGGACTTCTCACTGCAAAACAAGGGCTTCTGGCTGTGCTGCTGTGGGACAGACGGAAACCCACTTCCCACCCCGCTCCGGCCGGCACCAGGATGGACACAACGGCTGACTCCATACACCAGCAGGACAGGTAAYGAACACCGTGGGACCGTGATGAGAAATCATCTGCTCAGCCCAAGCACCGGCCCTGGCCTCCGTGCAGCTAGGCTGTATGGGACCAGCCACACGCCCTGCCGCAAGAGGAAACAGATGCCACCGCCCCAGCGCCGGCATTTCCTGGTGCTGCCACCGGGGGTGAGAGATTTGCAGGTAGCAAAGGCTGAGGACTGCATCCTCCCCTGCGGCTATTTCACTTTAAAAGTGGAAGCAGCATGCAAAGGAGGGAAGTGGGCCCCTGCGTATCGCCAGCGGCCCCACTCACTGCCGGTCGAGAGCAGAGGGTTTGCTCAGCTCAGCTGCCAGAACAGAGGTCCCGACTCGAAAAATCTCTAACTGCTCCAAAGAGTGGTCTCCTCTCTCCCAGCTCTGCCTGTTTGCCTCAGCCCTGACTCGCAGGTCCCAGCCTCCCCCCCGGGAAAGGGCTCAGGATCCAGGACATCGGCGAGGGAGGGGCTGCTGCCTGGTCACACAGCGAGTAAGAGCAGCTCATGCCCTGGCCCTGGCCCGCACAGGATAGGGAAAAATAAATGCACCAGCATTTAAGAAAAAGTCATGGATGCCCATGGCACAGACTCCCCCTTCCCCAGGGGACACAGATCAAACAGAAACGGCCGTAGAAACCAGCGCAAATTTTATTGTTAAAATACAACCACAGAAATCTTGAATGTTACTGAGTGCCCCTAGCAGGAGTCACGGGCCGAGACACAAGTAACAGGGGTTTAAAAAAAAAAAAAGAGAGAAAACGGCACACACGAGGGAAGGGAGAGCCTCACCGCAGCCCAGCCATACACACGCGCACCCCTACGCGCACGCATCAGTGTCAGCCCACACAGAGCACAGGTCCAGCGGGCGTCCCCAGGGCCCCCTCGCCCCCTCCGGCCACGCGCCGCAGGGCGGCAGTCCCCGCAGGGCAGGACAGTTATTTGGCAGCCAGCAGCTGTTTTCGCTGTTGCTCTAGAAGGGCTTCCAGGTGGTCAGCTCTCTTCACCGCCACCTGGAAGAGACCACGGGGAGAGCGGAGAGAGTGAAGTTGTGTCCCAGGAGCAGAGCTGCAGCTGCTCGGGGCAGGACAGGCACCCAGAGCAGGAGGGGCCTGTGCCACCCACCGCCCCGCTCACTTACTTCATACTGCTTCCGAAGGCTGTTCACACTCTCTTCCTTCTTCACAATGGCTGTCTTCACCCTGAGCAGACAGACAAAAAGAGGCTGAGTCCTTTGTCCCTGATGCCCAGGCCCCAAACACTAGCCTCACCCCTTGCCACAGGGTGGGAATTTTAGCAAGGCTAAAGGCAGCCCGAGGAGCTGCAGCCCCTCACTTCTCCCCACAGCATCGTCCCACCCCAGGAAACACTGCACAAAGCCAAAGAACAGTTTAGGGTGCCTCCATTCACTGGTGAGCATTATGTAGTTTGGATCAAGGAATCTATAGTAAGAAGGGGACATTAACTTGATGAGACTTAATTAACAGGACAACAAGGAAATTGCTTCTAGTTTCTTCCCATTTCACAAACCCATGGTTCCTGCGCCATAGCTGTAACCCTCTCCCCACAGCTCTTGGGGCACCAAGATTTCATCTCTGGACCTCAACCTTTGCCAGGCTGTATGCAATGGWTGGAAGGAGACGGGAGACCCTTGTTATCTTGGGCTCAGGGTATGAGCCTGGTTCCTGGAGCGAGTGGGAATCGCTCAGCTGGCTCTGGGGAAGACAGCGAGCTCCGTTCGCTCATACAAAAGCAGCTCATTACAGCTACTACTGAACAGCTCTGTACACAGATGCCACAGAGACGGGTCTGTACTATGCTAAAGCAGTTATTACAGCACTCAGTACCCACGCAGAAAGAGCTCTTGCAAGAGATGTGCTTCCAGTTCGGATTCTTGTTTCATTTGCAAAATCCCTCCCCCACAGGCAGACTCAGGAGAAAGAGAGGAAGCATTAAATCAGCTGCCTGATCTGACGGTCAGCCCAGTTCACAGCACCGTCTCCTCACTCATCACCAGACAGAGTCAGGCCTTTGCAGCACAGCCTCACGCACAGTGTCAGGGCTCTGCACGCAAGCACTGCGCTTGCTTCCTGCGAACCAGGTCCTCAGGGTGCTGTGAAGCCAACGGTCTGGGGCACTGGAGCATTTCTYGGGATGCTACAATCCACCTCCTGTTTCTGAGAGCAGCTGTCACAGCTGCACTCAACCTCCACGGCTGTGCAAGCAGCCAGCCAAGCCCCAACCCAGCAGCGGGTTGCTCCCTCCTCCRCTCTCTGTGGTCCTGGGGAGGGGAATCAGTTGTCTGGCCTCTTTGGAGCAGCAAATCTGCAGAGCAAGATGCCGAGGCTGTGACCGAATGTATCGTGGCATTATCCAYAGCAGAGCTTTCCAGGAGCAGACTGTGAACCTGGACTGTTCACAGTGCTCTTGGCACAGCAAGGAGCAGTACATGTAGTTGCACACCACTGTCCTCTCCTGGCAGGAGCCATCACAGTGCTCCAGCTGCACACTTGAACACCCCTGTCCTCCAGGCATGTAAGGGAGCAGCCCTGGGGACAGGATGCCACAGAACAGGCTAGAAGTCACCACAAAGGCCAGAGGATTCATGGTGGCAAAGCAGGTAGCCAGCTCAGGTGACTCTGCTCCTGTTTTCGCCCTCGCGGGACTGGAAACAGTACCTGAGGATGCAACACTGCGGACACATTCTTGCAACAGACCTGGGCCAGCTCTGCATCCACTGCCCCAGCTGTGAGCCCAGCCTGGGGCAGCCCAGCATGAAGTCAAGCCAGGGAGCCTCACCTCCTGTGAACTTCCTCCAGCTCCTCATCCTTCTCCCGCACTACCCTGTCCAGCTCCAGGCGCTGCCGGGCTCTCATCTCTGCCATCTCTGCCTTTAGCTGCTTGTTCTCCTCCTCCGTCCCCACCAGCCTGTCAGCAAACTCCTGGCGGATCACTTCTGCCAAGCTGCTCCGCTCCTGGGCCAGCTGGTCCCTCACCTATGGCCGGGCAGAGAGGTGAAATCAAGCTGCTGATGGGCACAGAGGGCTGCGAGGGGCTCAGTGCCAGTCAGGGCACAGAGCAGGGAGAGGAGCCAGACCCCCAAACTCTGCTCTCCACTCACCTTCCTTATCTCCTCCACCTCCTGCTCCTTGCGCTTTACCAGGCCCTGCAGATGAAGGCTCTCCCCTTCCAGCTCAGCCAGCCGCCCCTTCAGTTCATTGCAACGTTCCTGCAGCTTCCGCTCAGATCTCTCCAGCTCCTGGAGCTCTGTCTCGTACTTGTCTCGGATCCTCTTAATCCTAAAGCGAGGAAAGAACAGGCAGCCCAGCTCAGCCTAGCGCTGCAGCCACACTGGGACCATTCCCAGCCTCCTCTGCACTGCAGGAGCAACCACAACACAGCAGCAATGATGTGATTTGCCCCATGGGAGGTCCAGGGCTCTTTACGCAGTAAGAGGCTGTCCTTGGCCTGGAGAAGGAAGCAGTGCCTTGTTCAAAGTGCTCTTGTTGCCATTCAGAGGGCCGCAGGCTGTTCTCACCGCGCACAGACAGGCTCCCTGCTCTGCGTGGCTGTCAGCTCTCAGGCTCTGAACATGTGCAGGTTCCTTTCAATCTGTGCTGACCTTCCCCTCACCCTGAGAATGGGCGAGAGGAGCTGGCTGCCAAGGAGACCAGGCTGCAAGAGGGCAGCCACTGGGGTCCCTGGAGGAGAAATCAATGCAAGTTGCTCTGTTCCCGCAAGCAGACCCTTCATGTGTGTGCAAAGCAGTGTGCAAAAGCCAGGTATTGCATCTAGATAAGGCTGGCCACTGCCATATCACGTTCRGCTTTCCTGGGTTTGTGTCACCCTCCCAGGTCTGGAGCAAACAGCGCTGATGAGGCACACGCTTTGCTATTCAGTAGGGGAGGGAATAAACCTTCATCCCTGCCAGCTCTTCCTTTCTGAGCTAACACCACCCTGATCTGCACACTGCAGTGCTCCCGCGCAACACTGCCTGAACCAGCCACGTCCGTGCACAGGTAGGCGAGCACAGAGCAGTTAGTGGGCAGGATAAACGCATAAAGGTAGCCGTGACTTCAGGCCAAATGCAGAAAAGGCCAACACAGAGAAGTGTGAAGAAAACCACCGGGCAGAGGCAATTACAGATCTAGCTAGAAACCAAAGAAGGGAAAGCTGCCTCCCCGGGGGCAGCACGGAGCTCTTCTCACTGCTTGTCACTCTGCTCCCCTATTCCTGTGCTGGGGTGCTCAAACTCCTTGACCTCTGTCAGAGACATGTGGAGCCTGGGGCAGCACAATCCCATCACATGTCCAGAGCTCACCRGACAGATGCACCAAGCCTCAGGGGATGGGGGGGAAGGGAAACGGCCCTCAAGGAGCGAGGGCTTGCGGGTTCAGTCCACCCACTCCCTCCCCACCTGTTCTCTGCCGCCCTCTCGCACTCCTCCTTGGCGGAGGACATGTCGGCCTCCAGGCGCTGGATTACCAACTCGATCTCTTTGTCTCTCTCCTTCCTCACCTCCTCCCTCAGYTCCCGCTCCCGGGAGAGCAGCCAGGCTTCCTGGGGACAGAGACAGAGATGGCAAATGTTGCCTCAAGTCCTCTCTGAGCCCCAAGAGTGACACCTTCAGAGAAGAGCAGCCCTAGCTGTTACCTCCTTCTTCATGTAGTTTGCCTCCCAGGCCTGCTTCTCAATCTCTAGCCGGTCCTTCAGCACCTTCACTTCTGCCTACAGAGAGACAAGCAAGAGTAGCAAATGTTCAGCACCTGCCCAGCTCTGCCAGCCACCGCACCCCACACTTGCTGATGGGAGCAGCCTTCCCTCACGCAGCCCTAGCGGAAGGCACCAAGGCTGCCACCAGGCTGCTCAGCGGTGCCAGCACATGGTAACACAGCCCCACTCCCAGCCCCACGTGTGCAGCTCACGGCTGCAGCAGTGGCGCTGCCTGTGCCCAAGTACAGCAAGCTTGCGCACACCGGCAGCCAGGGCCCAGCAAGGGGACACCCCAGAGGTAAGGGGAAAAAGAGACCTGATGCCGCCTCTCCTGCTCTTCCTTCTCCTTTGCGTATTCCTCCTTCAGCGCCTTGGTGACAGCAGAGCTGTTCGCCTCCAACTGCTGCCTCAGCTCCTCCAGCTCTGCTCTCTGCCTGCCCGCAGACAGATCACAGCTTGTAATGTCCATGGCTGGCCCAACGTCACCGTCCAACCGTGATCTTCTCAGGCTGCTCCACCTCRGCCCCTCTTGAGCACCACCCCTCTTCCTAAGGGAACCTTGCCTGGGGAAACCAGCCCCACTGCTCTAAGCTCAGGACTGCCCCAAATCCTCAGGCAGCGYGCCCAATGAGAGCTGGCAGCCACCATGCAATACAGCCACACAGACACTGCGCTGGGCCTGCTCCCAGCCCTCTCACCTGGCCGCTTGCTGGCTGAGCCGCTCCTTCTCCTCAGCCACCTCTGCGTAGAGCCGGCGTTGCCGCTGCTGCAGCGCCTGTTCCTCCTGCTCCAAGTGTTTCTCACACCTGTGGGGGCAGAGAAGCCTCAGGGATCTGCCTGGCTTGGGGCGTTTGTCCGTGGTTCTCAGGATTATGGCAGCACTGAGGTGGTCTGTTTCCTCCCTGCCCCATCCCACCCTCCTTTCCGTGGCTAACCAGGGGCTAGTCTGACCRTATAGGACATCCGAGTCCCTGGTTCACTGGCATCTCCCACCTCAGGGCTAGTGGAAGGAGAAGGGGCTGTTTTATGTTGACACTAAATGCTGAACATGTCACAAACCCGCTGTTACGTGGGTGCTGAACACCACCCCCACGTTGTCCAGTCCCAAACTGTGCTCGCTCCTCCTCCTGCAACATACCGCTGCCGGGCCAGCTCCCTCTCCCGCTGGCTCTGCTCCTCCTTCTCACGCTCCAGCAGGTCACGCAGCTCCTCTGCCTGACGGAAATAGCGCTGGGCTGCCCGCTCATCAGATTGCAGCAGTTCTGCCTCATGCAGCATCTTCAGCTTCTTGATGTCCTGCTTGTGTTTGGCGATGAGTTTCTGGATCTCTGGCTCCAGCCCTAGGGCAGCAGGGAAGGACAGTTACCACACAGCCTCGGGGCTGTCTGCATGCAAACACCCAGCATAGATCTCAGGACAGCACAGTTACCCTTGGCCCTAACCAGCTGGTGAGGAGACCATGAACATGTTACCTGAGTAAAGATAAGGCTGGCAAGGAAAGGAGAGAGTGAGCATGTATGCGGTTTCTTGCTCTCCAGCATCTGCCTCTACCACACACAAGGAGCAGAGACTGCCCACACTGAATACCTTCCTGGAGGTATCAGCGCCTTATTACACCAAAGGTCCCTGCCCTGGGAACAGCACAGATACGGTGATACTTACACCCACCCATCTCCCGGCCACAGCTGAGGGCATGTGTCTATACCTTTCACAGTGATTTCTTTGATCTTTTTGGTTTTCTCATCCATCCACTTCTCTCGCCTTATTTTCTCTGTTGCACTCATCAATTCCTTGAGTTTCTTGATCTCCTGTTTGGAAACAAAACAGAAAACTTCAGAGACAAGGAGGGGGAGAAAAACTTGTACTAGCCTGGGAGTTTGGCTGTTGAAAAGGAAGTTGTAGGCAAGAGCAGATGACCTCAGCTGTGCACAGACCATTCAAACAGTCCTGGAACAGTTCAGTGAACTAGCTGTACACTCCCCCAGTGCCACCTTCTCTCTCTTGCATGATTGGGCTGCTGTTGCCCTGCGGAATTTGAGCATGGGAGAAAAGGGCAAAACCCTCAGAAAAGCGCTTGCTGGAAGTGGCTGACAAATGAGAACACCTATTAGAGAGGAGATGGGAACTCCAGGCTGCTCAGGCTGCTCTGACAGCAGATGGTTGCATGCAGAGCAGTCTGTCTGTAGGCTGCTCTGGAGTCATATTTGAAGATGCTTCCTTCTCCAACCTTCCCTTCTCCCTGGCTTATGGTGTGGGTAGAAGGCCCCCAAGGAGGACAGACAAGTGCAGCTTTTCAAGAACACTGCAATATCACCACAGACCAAGTTTCTGCAGTGCCACAAGGCTCTTCAAAGACCCTAAAAGGCTGCACAGCCCAGGCACAACCACAGCTCTCACTTTTTCCTTTGCATTTACCTCTCCAGCCTTCCTCAGGGCTGTGTTTGATTAATCAAGTGAAAAGACTGGTAAAACATTCAGGGCCTGCTGCTCAGAGTGCTCTTCTTCAGGCTTCTCTTTGGCAAAAGTAGGTTGAAGCAATCAGCCACATACTTTTGGGATGGGGTTTCTGTTGATAAAGGCACTGGCCCACGGAAGGCACAGCCTGGCCAGAAGTGGCTCAGTTTTGGGGAGAGGCAGACGATGACAATGTGCACAATGCTGGGGAAACTTCACAGCTTCAAAAAACGAGAAGCATGGCAGGAACATGCAATGGTTGGTTACCTGGCTGCTGGGCAGAGAGGAATGGGGAACATCAGGTGGCCTTCAGCACAGTCTGTGGCACTCTCTTAAGCAAAAAGGGCAGGGAAGAGCAGCAAAATCAGCAGTGGAGGAGAGGGACAGCCCCAAGGCAGTGGCTGAGCCCATCACCTGGGGAGATAGGGTGAAGGTGTTCCTTCACAGCACTGGCCCTCCTGGCAAGCCGGGAGCTCCCATTCCCTCCCCAGACCTAGGGTGAAGGGGCATATCTCCATCTCAGTACTGCTGCCTGCCGCCTGAGGAGCAGCAGCAGGTCAGCGTGTGAGAGCAGAGGGGCAAGGCACAGAAAGAGCAAAGAACACATTTACCTCACAAAAGGGGCCCAAAGTGCGCCAGACCTGAGGAGAAAGAAAGAAAGAAGGAGAGGGAAAGAGAAAGGGAATCACAGAATCATAGAAGGGAGAGGAGAAGGGAGAGAGAAGAGAGGCAAAACCAAACGGAGGTGTGCACATGAGAAAGCCGGGCTGCGGCAGAGACAGGAGGGGGTTGCAGATGCGTCAAGGGGAGGAGAGCAGGAGGTGCAGCCAAGCAGGGGTCGTTAACACACAGGTGCACCAAGCGCCTGGCAGCGCTGAGAGCGATCGCAGCTCCAGGGCAAGGGCAGAGACAGCTCTGCTCCAGGAGGCTGCTGTGTGGTCAGGGAGATGGCTCCAGCCACAAGGACAGGTCCTGCTGCAGGAGCCCCCATGGGGAAAAACATTACTTGGTGTTCTTCCTCACCATGCGGAGGAAGCAGATGCTGCAACGAGACGCTCAGCAGAGCTGGGAGCCCAACTCACTCCAAGCAGGGTCAGTGAAAGGGCCTCAGAGCAAGCCAGGAGAAGAGGAGATTCTCTCTGCATCACCTCCACAACTCCCAGGCCATTCCTACCATTGCTGCCCTGTTTTGAGTAGGGAGTGAGAGATAAGAGGTACCTCCTCTACTGCACTGAGCCCATTCTCTTTAGTGTGTCTTCACGGGCTGCAGCAGGAAAAACCTCTGTGGGAAGCAATATTGCACTGGCTTCCTCCTCCCAGCTGGACTCAAAACTCAGGTTTAAACAGTAAGGCAAAATGAGTCAAGTGAGTCTTCACTTTGTGTTAGGCTGCATATTAAAACAGGCTCGGACTGGTGCAAACACTGTCTCCACTCCAGACAGTCCTGGACATGAACTGAGCTTCAAGGCTAAGGGTGGACAGGGACTGGGGCAGCAGAGCTAGAATGAGCTCACATGGGAGCTGTGAGCCAGCTGCACTGCCTCTTTCTGCCAGGCTCAGCTCAGTGTCCAACACAGGGTGAACTGAACTGTCTCCATCTACAGAAGAGGGAGCTCTCTACACGCTCCTGAGGGAAGCCACCAGTCAGCTGCGGATGGACTGAGGAACAGTTCCCACGGAGCAGGCAGCATATCCCAGAGAAGAAGGGCCCCAAGGCATGAATCACACTGCACAGGCTCACTGTAAAAACAACCCTGTGTGTGTTTGGGCACTGGCCACAGCAACAGCACAGTGAAACCCACAAAGGTCTCTTACTGTTATTTAGCTGTAAGATACACCCCATGTTCCTTTATAATCTTGCTCCCATTTGGCTTTGCACATTCCACCTCCAGCGAAGGGGTTTGGTAATAACTCCACATAGAAGAATATGGCCACAGGCACAAATTCTGTGGCATCGGGTTTGTTTCAGCACCTGCTTTTGTCTCTGGCTTAAGTGAAATCCCCCATGTCACCTCCCTGACTGGGGAGAGCTCCCTCCACAGCAGGACGTGGGGGAAGGCTCTTCCCAAGCAGTGCCCTTGGGAGCTGACACTGGCTCTTGGACAGTCCCATGCACCTGGCTCTGGGCAGCAAGCCCTCTGGCAGAGGACAGCAGCCTCTTGGGTAGCCAGGGCAAACCTCTGCAGGTAACATGGACTTCTTGCACAAGCGGCACAACTCGCCAGAACAACCGAGCCTCCAAGTGTGAGAGACGATATGGCTCTGGGTAGAGACCACCAGCACAGCCAGCTCCCATATGAACCCGTGGGCTAGAAGACCGCACAGTCCCACTCCTGCCACGGCAGTATCAGGACATGTCTTTTCTTCCTGCACCCCCACCCTCCCCATCCCCTCACCAGCTCATGATGCTCCTGCATCTGGGCGATCTTCTTGCTGTATTTCTGGTCTACTTGTTTCAGCTCAGCTACCACAGCCTCACACTTCTCACTCAGCACCTTCTTATCATCAATGAGCTGGGTAGGGTACAGACAAGGCATCAGACGGCCAGGCAGAGTACGGCCACCTCCGCTGGCCCTTGGCTTCTGGCTTCAGAAGAATCAAAGTTAGGAGGAGAGATTACCTTGTCGATGAAGGTCAGGTGCCGCTGGATAGCGGCCTCATACTGTTCTCTCTGCAGCCTGAGCTGGTGGCTGAGCTCCTTCTCAGTCTGTTTGACGTGCCGAACAGTCAGTTCCCTCTGCTGAGCCTGTTGGATGCAGGGGAGAAATAGAGCCATGAGACATTAGAGGAAGATGTTACACCAGCCCAGGCATCTACACAGGAGATAATTATCAAACCAGGAAAGCACTGTGGGGCCAGAGGGCCAGAACAACCAGGAACAGGAAAAGAGTGCTTGGTCCTGACACATCGTGTCCTAATGTCAGCAGGACAGACCAAACACCCAGGTGACAGAGAAAAGGAGAGTTCAGCCCAGGAAAGGGCATCATGCAGGCCCTGGCTGGGGGCTTCTGGACTGGTCAGGAACCTGCTAAGGAGGGGATTTTGAAGATGATTTTCAAATCAGGCAGGCAGCAATGAGAAAGCCGAGAAGTCCACACCAAACTGGGCTTCTCACAGCAAAGCAGCAGCGAACAACTTTATTAATTCAAAGGACCATGCAGATCTTTCCCACACTAAGAATAACTTAGACTGCTGCACACTCAGGCAGAATACGCCCCTCTGGCTCCTCTGCATTAGATCTGGGAGCACAGCAGTACTTAGCACTGCTGGGGACACAGAAGGCAAGTCCTGCTCACAAAGCTGTCTTCTTGCACTCTAAAGACACTGTTCCAAGAATAATCTGTCAAGGGCTCTTGGCCTTCGCTCCGCAGCAAGCAAGCACATCCGGCTTACACACCAGCGCTGTCTGCAGCAGGCTGACAGCTCGCTTCTTCTCCTCCACTTCCAACTTCAGCCTCATGATGGAGCTGGTGACTTCCGTGGCAACAGCTGATGCCTGCTCCAAGTGAGCCAGCTCCTCTTCAGAGAGGAGTCCCTGTGACACAAAAAATGGAGTAAAAGGAGCTGGGAATCACCTGGAGCCAGGATGAGGAGAGCGCCCCCTTCCCTGCAGGGTCTCACACCGTCTCTCCAATATAAATGGCCTCTCGCTTCAGAACTCACCTCCCGCTGCGTGGCCGAAGCAGCAGATCTGGGTCTCTCCTGTTCAGACTTCTCCATCTCATCCAAGAAGCTGATGATGCTTTGGAGTTTGGCTTCTGAAAGCAGGGCCCCATCCTCAGGGACCCCAGGGGAATGATTCAACTTCCCAAACTTCTCCAAGTTATCAGCAGTCAGGGAATTGGAGTCCGGCTCCTGCTGGGCAGACACAGCAGTTAACAAGGAAGGCAGCCTGCACTACAACAGCCCCCAGAGGAAGGCTCAGAAGAAAAGGTGTTAGTTATTCCCCAGCAGGCACCACTGGAATGCAGTCTTCCCACTGTCCTCCAGTGACCAGTCCTCATCCTCTGTGGTCATGCTCCCTCCCACTGCAGCCCTCGCATAGTTTCACTCCTCCTCATGAAGGCCCAAGCCCCACCTGCACCAAACTCTTCTGCTGCCTTTGCTGGCACTCCTAAAGGCAGTCGATCTGCTGCATTTCTTGGCCTTCTTGCTCTCTGCAACCCAGCAAGCACTGGATGGAGGCAGCCCTTGGAAAGGAGCCTGTTTTCACAAGGCAGCCAGCTCTGTCTAGGGGTGGATGTGACGAGCCTCAGTCCTCTGCTTACCCCGTCTATCCAGGCATATTTGTCCTTCTTGAAGAGTTTCGGCTGGGGCAGCAGCTCTGGCTCCTCCTCCAATAGCCTGAGGGTGTCCAGCAGCTCATTGAGAGTGACTTTGGACTGAGCCCTGCTGGCAGCAGTAACCACCATCTCCAGATCCTCTCCGCCTGTCTCTCTGGAGCTCATATCCTAGGGGAGAGGAAAATGCACCTTGGAGTAAAAACAATTTGCTAGATATCCTCAGAAGTGAACCCAGGCTCCAAAGCTGCACCAGCAAAACAGCTGGGGCCAGGAGCACCAGGAGGCAAAGCCAGGCCCACCTGCAACTTGTCCTCTGCCCCGTGATCCTGTGAAGGCATGGCGCCGAGGTCTGCAAGGGCGCTTTCTTCTGGCTCTGCAGTAACTGAGTGGAAATTGGCATCTGCAGGAATCAGACTGTTTTCACATGTTTGTAACCACCAGCCCCCTACAGGCAGCTCCCCTCAGGGAGCACTGCCCCTCCATCATCCTCCTTCCCCCTCATGTCAAATACTTCTCCAAAAGCATCAGAAACCTGCAGAAGGGACTCACCAGCATTATTGGCTTTGACGATGCTGTTGGCCGGACTGATGTTCTTTGCAGAAGCAGGTTTGGCAGGCTTTTTCTTTGCAGCCCTTCTGCTCTCCTTTGCCAGTGCAAGCTCTTCTTCTGCCAAGCGCTTTGTGTCAGAAGCCTTTTGGGCCCTTTTCTGTTGCAGCTCCTGTAGGGACAGACAAGCCATCAGCACCCTGCCCTGCACTGCTTTGCAAGTGTTAGCAACGGTTTGGGAGACAGCAACAATCTACGTGCTCAGGTACCAGGACAACCCTATTCAGAGAAAGGGAAAGCAGAGAAACAACAGCTCTCCTCTGTGCTCCTGTGAGCAGACAGGAGGTGGTGACCCAAGGTC
This sequence comes from Apteryx rowi, assembly GCF_003343035.1. Taxonomy (NCBI): domain Eukaryota; kingdom Metazoa; phylum Chordata; class Aves; order Apterygiformes; family Apterygidae; genus Apteryx; species Apteryx rowi. Next base: position 78,262 of record NW_020450832.1, on the reverse strand, counting down.
CTGCCAGCTCCACATGTGAGCCAGGGCTGTTCATACACCCTTGCACAGTGTCCTTTAGCTTCTCCTTCAAGGGCCTCTCAATAGTCCATGCTGCATCAACAGCTCAAGGGCCAAGCACCATGCGGTGGAGCATGCGCCCAAGTGGATGCAGTGCCCAAGGTGTTGCCTTAGCTGAGTTTCGGGAAGTCAGTTAAGGCACAAGCAGATGTTTGCATGATTTTTGCAGCATTTTAAGAAGTTACCATCCTCCAGCTGCTCACTGCTGTCCCCTTCTGCTAAAACGTGATTCCATTCAGGGCAAAGCAAAATTGGGTTATCTTAAAATCTTTTCAGCGATGTTGCAAGCCAGCGTGCAACTCTCCATACTCTGTCATAGATCCAGCTTCTCATCTGAGCTCCAGCAGTACCAGGCCTTCCCTGCCACAGAGGGCTACAAGAACAGGTTAAAGACTGCAAGGTGCTCAAGTGCTTCCTGGAAACACGACCAACAGGCACAGAACGCAGAGCAGGGGTCAGCCCTCTCCACCAGCCACCCCGGAGGGATCTCGTTCCCAAAGACGGTTCTGTTCCTGGGCCTCTCTCATCCTCAGTCACTCTGAGGAGCTGCAGTTACAGTCTCCCTTTTTCGGCATGATCACCCTTTCCCCAAGAACTAGATCGAAACCAGAACTGTCTTCACAAGCTCTGAAAGAGCTGCCAAGGCTTGGCAGGAACACAAAGGGAAACTGCTCTATGGCACCTCCTTCTCCGTAGGGAACACTCCATTTCCAAGGCTTGCTTTAATTCTGCTTCATGCAAAGCCCTAAAGATGCAGAGAAAAGGCCCTTTCACTGTCTCACAAACAAAGACGGCCAACAGACTGGTCTCAGCCAGGCCACAATGCCCTTGCCTCATCCCTACCTGGATAGCAGCACGTCGGGCCAGGCGCGCTTTCTCTTCTCGGATCTTCCGGCGTTCCTCATCCTTTTTCTCATGCAAATCTAGGATGTTCCCCTCCTCCATCTGCTGCTGCCTTTCCTTCCCGACAGAAGGGACAAAAAAATGTTATCGAGAACTCTCCAGCACCCACCACCTGCAGCAGGGAAGTGGGAAGGGACACATCTCACCTGGAGTCACCCCATATCCAGAAGGCTTTCCACCCTGTCCCCAACCTTCCCCTGCCCTCCCCAACCTTCCCCTCCTTGCAAGTAAAGAGCCCTCAGAAAAGCTCCACTTCAGGGCAGCTTATTTTCTTTAGACATTAAATGCAATTATTAGTCATCTGGGTCTGAAACCACCGAAGAGACAAGGCTTAAAAATAGAATCGCACATACAAGAGCTCCGGTACTTTTTGTTATTTGGATAAATAATTAAATACAAAGAAACACAAATAGCTGCAGATGACACGTCACTTTCTAATGAGCCAATTGTTACCGATTTGCTACAATGAGCTGAGACAGGGTATCCCTCCTTTGGCCACCAGAGTGTCCAAGACAGCAAGAATTCAGCTGGGTTAGCATTGTTACTGCCAACTCTGGCTGTTTGCAGCTAAAGGAAAGGGAACAAATACAACGGAGACATGCAGCACTGACCCCAGCGGCTCATAGCCTGAACACGCACCGAAATCAATACTAGCGCTTCCCACCTGCACTGTCAGTCCCTCACTGCAGTGACAGCTACCTGTAATTACCAGGACCTGCTCCAGTTCCCACTACTGTGAGAGGTTGGCTGGATGCAATGCAAAAGTCCCCTTGTCTCTGATGACTCAGTTCTTGGGTGGATGGTCTGGTGACTAAAGGAACTAATTTTCCTCCCTCACTGAGACAAGCAGGACATCTGAGTTTCAAAAGGGCCTAAGCTACAAGCCAGGAGACAGACCTCTCTTTTGGAAGCCAACAGGCGCTCCAGAGCAGCCGCTCCCATCCTGTGCCTCTGTGAGTGGTGTCGGTACCAGCGCTGGATAGTTACAGCTGCGAGGTTCACCTGCTGAATGAACCTGTAAGGAAAGGGGAAGGTCAGCAGGGCCCCAAGGCCCTCCTCAGCCACCAGGGCCCGGCAGGACGATCGCATTCTGCTGCAGGAGGGCAGAGGGACTGCTCACCCTCAGCACTAGGACTTGGGCAGCCCCCCTTACACCCTGACTCAACAAGGCCTTCTCCTGGGCTGATATTTGGGATAGGCAGAACTTGTTCCTTTGATGAGGGAAACTCAAAACAGAGCCAAGGCAGAGGCAGAGTACAGCAACACAACCCTTCAGCAGCCAATGCAGGTGCAGCAAGAGGAGCTGTTCCAGAAGCTAGAGCCCCGCAGGACAGGTACAAACCAGTACCAGCTCCTCTGCTCTCAACCCCCCAGATCACCCCTTAATTTGGCACTGCCCTCCTGTCTCTTCCCATCAGCCATCACACACCAGCTCTGCCTCACCTCTCCGCCTCCTCTTCGGTCACCTCCTTCCTCCGCAGCAGACTGCTGTTGTTGTTGCGGGTCATGATGTTGTTGCTAGAGAAATTCTTCTGAGACTTCATGAAACTGCTGCTTTCACTCTCCTCATTTGAGGTCGCCTTGATAACATTGCTAAGGCAGAAGATGAAGCTACTTGGTACCATTCTGCCCTGTTTTGTGCCACATCTGCACAGTGAACAGGATTGGCCCAACACAGACACAGGGTGAAGCAGCCTCCAAATTCTGCACAAAGCAGGACCTCACCCACTTACTTGAGGGAGCTTGGTGCCTGGTTGGAGCTTTTGGGTGCAGGGCCTTTATCAGTGGTGGAGTAGTTGTTGTGCACCATAGTGGTGACGCAGTTGCCCATTGTGCCCTTGTTGCTCCTTTTGCGGAGAGAAGACAAGGCGTTAGGTCTTGCTCTATCTGAAGGCAAAGGGTAGGGGAGGCCTCACAAGCAATTCACTCACTCCTTAGAGCTTGCTCCTCTGGAGCTGTTACCTGACACACAGGCAGACACCAGACAGGCACAGCTTGAGCAGATGTAACAGAGCCTGCCTTTCAGGCCATTTTAAACACACAGCCTTTGCTCAAGTTTCTCCTAGCCCTGAAGGTTTCAAGTCTTACTTTGTTCCCTTTCCTACAGTTAGAGTGGCCTCGCTCTTCCCACACATCAATCAACCTCCTGTGCAGTTTCCAAACATGTCCTCGCCAGCCCAGCCTCACACAACTGTCATCCGTCTGCCCCATGTTTGACCTGATATTCTGGCAGAAACAGAGCACCAGCACCACCTCCTTTGCCCAGGTATTTTCTCAATTTAATTCCTCCTAACACCAGGCCTACAGGGCTCCCAGTTCAGTAGTTCTTCTCCTACCTGTTGTTGGCAGTGAAATTGGCTGCCAGGAGCACAGTGGCTTCTTTTTTCCTCATGCCTGCTGGTGGCTCAAGGGTGCTGGAGCCATGGGTGCCGGATGAGCCAGGGAATGCTCGTGGCTGATCATCCTGCCATGGAGTTAGCAAGCATTAAGCATATGCAAGCATCAAACCAACTTCTTCAAACAACATATTTTTCCTCCACAAGCCAATTTCTCCCTCATACAAAAAAAAACCCCATGTCTATTCCACAGTCCTGCAGCCTCAAGGCATTGCCTGCACTGCTTCCTGCCTCTCTCGCCACACGGCAGGAGCATGGAGGTGAGGGACCAAAAACCCTGGGCCAGACACAAAGACCCATGGTCAAAACAGGCCAGAGCAATGACTTAACATGTTGGCTACTCACACTGTGCCAGCTTTGACTGAAGGATGAGGAAGGACCAGCCTGGTTGTCACAGATGAATTACACCATTCCCATCTTCAGATCCAGGAGAGATCTTTTGCATGACTCACCCACCAAACCAAACCAACTGATCTCTCACGTAAGGAGAGCCGGACCTAGCCCACAGCACCTGTGGAGACCATCCTCCTTACCAAGATGTTCCATGTTGTTTTTTTCTCTGGAGAGGTTTTGCTCAGACTCGCCAGTTTTTTTCTTCCACCGGAACGGCTGTCAAAGAAGGTCAGGAAGTCTCCTGTCTGCTCAGGGCTTTAGCCCAAACCAAAGGAAGGCAAAGAGAAGGGAAGAATACATGTTCGGGAGTTAATATGAGATGCAGACAAATGGCAGCAAGACAGCAATACCGGGATTCTCATTCTGCACACACTGCAGTGCCCCAGCAGACTGTTTGAGCAAGAAGCAAGCTCTGATCCCAAGAGAGCAGTCTGACAATACGCACAGCAGTGGCCTGATAAAGCTGAGACATACTAGTTCCTGTCTTGAGACACAGGAAGAAAAAGTGCTCTAGAATCATTACATAGTCATGAAATCTGTAAATTATTAGTTTTTACGTAAAGCTTTATACTTCAGCATTACATGTGGAGATAGAATACATTAAATGGATGGGCACAAGACAACAAGAGGGAACTGAAAATCACAATTCAAAGACAGGACCTAGGAAGTCACTGGAGGCAAAAAGAGAACTTTCTTCTCCTAATACTTGATGTTCCCACTCTTAGGAGATCTTGAGATACATCAGCGGTTGCACTACCTCCACACAACCTTCCAGCACAGCAAGGACTGTACCTGGAAGACTGACAACTGCCAGGGCAGCTTTCCCTTCCCCACCTTGGCTATGGTCTGGAGGGTCCATTAGGGGCTGTTTTAAGTGAACAGTCCCATTCCTCAGAATTAATTCGGGTGTCCTTCGTGACAGGGGCTTCCAACCCAAAGAAATACACTCTATTTCCCCAAGTTCTAATCATGTGACCTCCCTGCAAAAAAACAGACCCTGGATTTCCATGGCCAGGTTACAACCCATGATGCACATGACAGAATTTGTTAAAGTACAGTTAAGAAAGGGTCCGTTTTCCTCGCAGGACAAGAGGTGTCAGACAGACCAGTGGGGTTTCGCACAAAGATGGCTGGAGCTGTACCTGAGCGTGCTGTTCACCCGCTGGTTAACTTGGGTGGTGCTATTGGATCTCCGGAGGTTGTTAATTGCACGGGATCCCGCATCTTCCTGTGGAGGAGCAAGTTATATTCAGCAGTGATTTCAAAGAGAATCAGGATCAGACAGAGCTGGGATGCTTGGACTAGGCAGGCTCCCCCAGCCGAGTAAGGCATCCTAAAATAGCACTGCTGTTGATACTACCCTTCCACCCCCTTCTCCAGAGCACAGACAAGATGTTTTTGATATTCCTATGGTTGCTAACCTCTCCTTGAGAGAGAGTGGAATGACATCCAGCTCCCTCTTGGGCTCCTGTGTTGCTGCTGAGCAAGCAGGAATACATTCATTTGTTTTAAGTTCCCCAGCAGAGAAGGGCTGTGTTTATTACCTGTCCTGGGAATAAATGCTAAGGAAGACTGCCAAGCCAGCAGGAATTACTCAGCAAAGAGTGCAGAGATTCTCCACTACTGGATTTTTACAGAGCCCAATAAGAACCTGAGGCTCATTCACTCTGCTGAAAAAACACTCAAAGTTCCCATTTTGCAAGGTACCGAGAATCCTCAACTCCTGCTGACCTCAGCAGGAACAGAGGGTGCTCATCAAAGCACAGGATTGGGCTTGAAAGCACTGCAGTATCTGGCAGAAGATTTCAGAAACTCAAGAGAGTTTCCAAAGGAAAATCAGGAAAAGGAGGTGAAGAGCAAAGAGAGAACAGAGACATGTGAAGCTGGCTGCTTTCACTGCTTGCCCTGTCTACATAAGAAGGGCTGAGAAGAGACCTAATGAGCAGGTGACAATCAAGGCTTTTACTGTGTAGCATAAAAAGTGAACACAGCACTGCAGCACCCAAACACTGCAGGTCTAGGTAGCACCTGGACCAGTCTAACTCTCCCTTCCCTGGTCCGGCTGCTCTCCAGCGAATGCGCAGCAGTGTCATGCGCTCCACGGGGGAGCACAAGGCCTCCTTAGCAGCACCTCCCTCCCCAGACTGCACTTCAAAGCTCGGCTGGCAGAATCAGTGCATTGGGGAAAGCACACCCAAAGTTAGACACTCAGCAGCCAACAGAGTAAAAGTGTGTCAAAATATGTCATACACCTGCCTATGCACACACGCCTCCCCACCCCACCTGGGGGGAGAGTCGGGAAGAAGGGCTTCTCCTCCCCAAGACTCACCAGAGCATTCCTCTTCGGTTTGCCGTCGGCGATGACCGAGATGGAGCGTGCCATGTGCTTGGCAGGAGACGCGCTGCTTGGGCGCCGCATGACCTGCACAGGGAGGCCTGTCAGGCTCAAGTCCATGCTGTCAGAACTGACGCCCTGGAATGAGGAACTGCTACGGGTGCTCTTCATTTTCAAGCCAAAAAAAGGGGAGGCCCTGGGAATGCAGTGGACAAGGTGAAGTAAAGACACAAAGAAGGATGCATCCAGCTTTGTATGGTAAGAAAACAAATCATTCTGCTCCCAGCTTTCTCCCACAAGCCCAAACACAGAGCCTTAACACTCGCTGGCTGGCCTCTCACCCAGCCCAGGCTTCCCACTCCAAGTGCCTTCAAAACACGCATGCTGACCTCTGCAGACGAGGTCCAAGATTTCATCCCCAGTGGGCCCTGTTTTCAAAGGAGACAAAGCACCTTCCTCCAGATTTCCATGTGCTTAATAACCCTGAAAATACAACCTGGAATATCTTTAGCTGAACTCCCTACAACTACAGTACCTGAAACCAGCAGGCATTTTCTTAATATTTGACCTAGTTAATTCCCAGCCACACCAAGTACAGCTGCCCCATTTCACAGACCGGGAAGCTAATGCTCATTTCATCAGACCAGACTGTTTCCAGGCAGGTGACTCATGAAGAGAAGAAAAGCCCCATTCCTCATGTCAGCCTCTTTCACTGGCAACAGATCGTGGCTAGAAGAGGATCGTGTGAGCCCAGAGCAGCCATATCCACTAAGACCAAAGGTTCTCCTCACCCACTGCCCCGTCTTGGGCAACGATGACGAGGAAGTGTAAGAAATGGGGCAACTAAAAGAGAGATCTTTCCCCCAGGATCTGCTCCCAGTTTCTGGCAAGAAGCTGTTTAGAAACTTCTGACAAACCCCTCAGTAAGCAATGCATGAAGGCCATGCCCTCTCCAAGAACATAAGTAGAGGTCCAGCTCATGGACGGCCCTTTCTCACTCAAGAGGCAGCAATTTCTTAGTTTTGCCCTTGCTTTCTCTCCCATCACAGAGTTCAGACCCAGAAGCTGTTGCTGGCTCTGTCTCCACCTCTCCAGTCCCCAGGCAATTGCACAATGACTCTACGACATTGCTTTATTTCTTTAAATAGCAATAACCTACCTAAACAGTACCTAAAACGAACAGACATTTTCCCCTCTCCTCCAACGACTTGACTTCATCCTACACACACCGCTAAGCTGTAAAAGACATTTGCAATGCCTTTGGCTCCTGAAATCAGCGTAAACAAAAGGCTCTCTATGGAAACCACCAAGCTTACGCCACGAAAACAGGTCCTAACCTCAGCTAGCGCTTGGCTTGGGAGCGGGTAGATCACAGACATGCTTTTTCTTCTGCAGCCTACGGGTGCAAAAGCCAGGGCGTGCGTCCAAACAACGCACTGCCCAGTCCTCCAGCATCTGAACACCGCCGAACAGAGCCGGCAAAGCAAGACGAGAGCTTTTTTCTGCTAGGATAAGGAGCAGCGAAGTCTTAAAAGTTTCCTCTGCTGAGCTGAGCCATCACTTTGCAGCACACAAAGGAAACCGAGCGCTCTTATCTCTACATCCTCGCTCCATCCCTGTCGCACTGCTCTTTTTAAGGCGTTCACGAAAAGCAGGCCCCAGCCCCGCAGCGAAGCCTGCTGCCCCAGCACACGGGTCGGGGCTGCTCCGGCTGCAGCCCCAAGCCGGCAGCAAGCGCCGCGGGGCAGGGTCTGCTCCGAACCCCACACCCCCCCCAAAAAAACCCATCCCAGCCGCCCCATCTCCCCAGGCAGGGACCAAGGGGCCAGCACCCCCGTCCCAGCCAGGGACGCTTGCATGCAGGGCGCAAGCGGGAGAGACGGGGCTGGCGAGGGGGCCCCGAAGGAGGCGGGGGGGGGGGGTCCTTACCTACCTGGACCTCCTGCGGCTGCGGCGCTACGGGCAGCCCCGGGGAAGGGGCGGCCGGGACACCGGGGGATGCAACACCCCCCCCCGCCCCCGGTGTCGTGACCCTCCTCGGCTCCGTCCACACAGAGGGGCCCGGACCGCAGCGAGGGAAGGGGCCCCCGGTTACGCAGCACCCAAAGTGTGTGTGTGGGGGGGGGAACCCTCCTCGCACACCCCAAAGGGGCTCCCCGGGG
>NW_020450832.1:11606-69231 GCF_003343035.1 Apteryx rowi | reverse complement strand
GTGGGGCAGGCAGAGCTATGGGGCAGGGGATATCTGTGGGGCAGGCAGAGCTATGGGGCAGGCAGTTATGGGGCAAGTGTACCTGTGGGGCAGGCAGAGCTATGGGGCAGGGGTATCTGTGGAGCAGGCAGAGCCATGGGGCAGGGGATATCTATGGGACAAGTGTACCTGTGGGGCAGGCAGAGCCATGGGGCAGGGGTACCTATGGGGCAGGCAGAGCTCGCTGCGGCAGCAGGCCGGGGCAAGCGGCAGCAGCCCCCCACGCCTGGCGCCCCGCAGCCCCGAGCCCCCCTCCGGGAGGGCAGCCCAAGCCCCCCAGCACGCCCAGCCCCACAGCCCCCCTCCCCACAGCAAGGCCAGAAGGAAGCGCGTGTGGGTCCGTGTGGGTCTGCCCGGCGGCGCAGTTTATTCACAACATCCCCGCAGCGAGCCCCTTCCCCGCACGTGCCTCTCCCAGCCCCGGCCCTGCAAGCCGGGCGCGAGGGGGCAATGCTGCGAGAGGAGAGGGGCGAAGTGGTGCCGGTCCTGCCTGCGCGGTCCCGGCCGAGCGGCACAGGGCCRGCACCGGAGCAGGCCAAGGCCGCGTTGGCCAGGGGGTTTCCCCCCAAAGTGACCCAAAGCTCAGCCCGGGGTGGGTGCCGGCGGCAGGTGCCAGCGCGAGCAGTAGACACGTGGAGCCGGYGCCTATGGCTCCCAGGAAACCAAGGCGCTTTGGCAAAAGCCCAGGCGGCAGCTAAGCCACGGTGCCGAGACCCAGGCGGGCTCCACCTCGGTGCCTGCAGGACCATGCACGCGCCCAGGACGTGCAAAGCTGCGCGCGTGGTCCTGCCACCACGCTGGAAGGGGCCCTCCGAGACCGACACCCGGGGGCCCTGGCCGCTGCTAGGCCTGCGTCCCCTTAGCGTGGGCTGCTCCGTGACGGGACAGGTCACTTGCCCACGGGGACAGGAAGGGGAGACAGTGACGGGGACGTTATAACCCTATTAAAGCTCTGGTACCAGAGGCTGTTGCAGACCCTGTACCTCCTTGGCATCCTGGAAGTCGCTGCCCCAGCTCCCTCTCCCTCGCCCCGGTGGGGCTGTTATTGCAGGGCTGCTCAAGGATTTTTTCCCCAGGGTGCGGTGGGGAAAGGTGGGGACGATTGGGGACCGTTTCCCTGCTGAGGCTTGTAGGTCAGCAGCTGGGCACCCCCAAGGGTAGTGTGGAGAAACACCTGGGGGGCTCCTGGAGGGGCTGTGCAGCCTGGCGGGGCCATGCCCTTAACGGAGACCTGGCGGGACCCGAAGGAAGTCGGGCCCCAGGCAGGAGGGAGGGTGAGAGCCCCCAGCGGCCCACGTCCAGCAGCCCCAGCAGGAGCGTGGTAGCAGCTACATGTTGAGAAAGGAGAAGGCAGACGGTTCCCTGCTGCACTCCGCATCTGTCTGACTTGAAGCACCAGCATCCCCAGGATGGGACAGTGTCCATGGCTCTGCGGGGGGAGAGTCCTGGGAGAGCACCAGGCCAGGACGGGCCACCAGCTCCATGCCGGCAAAGAGGGACAGGCTCCGGGAGGGTGCAGCAGCACCTGCCGTATCCCCTGGGATCTCTCCCAGTCTGCTCGCTGCCTCCGGCTTGCGGGGACAGGTTGGCACTGTGACACCGGACTGCTCCGCTTCCACCCCCTGCTCTCCCACGCAGACCGGTGCGGCCACGGGGAGCGGGGCTACGCTCACGGGCTTGAGGATGCTCTCGCCTGTCAGGGGCGGGATGTCCGTCAGCAAGTCCTGGGTGCACTGGGCCGAGCCCGCGGCGAGGGCGGAGGGGTCCGCGTCCGGTTGTGAGCTCTTTGGCGAAGGGCAGCCTCTGCACAGAGCCTCGAACTGCCGCAGGATCTGGGAGGAGAAGAGGCAGAAGTTGGGAGTCAGCGCAGGAGCGGGAGCAGGGCCCTGCACTAGCACCTTTTCCCAGACAGCGGGTCCTGGGTGGCCCGCTCCAAAGGAGAGGGGCCATCCTGGGAATCCCTCGGGCCCCCCCCGGCCTGCCTCCGCTGCAGCCAGCTGGCAGAGCAGCACCCACTGCACCCTCCCGGGGAGGTGGCAAGATCAGCCTTGTCYGGGAACAGCATCCAGCCTGGGGAGAGAACTTTACAGCTCCCCGGCCCTCTGCTCCTGGGAGGAAAGGGGCAGCAGCACAGAGCAGGCAGCTAATTCCTGCCTGTCTGGGACATGCGCAGCAGAGCCACCCCCAAGAGCTGGCAGTGAGGGGGTGCCTCGAATGACAGGCAGTCCCGGGGATCCCCTGCATGGGGAAGAGGGCACAGAGACGTCCCAGGAGTCACCTTCGTCGCTCGGTTGGCCACGGGGCCGGGGCTGCCTTGGCTGAGCTGCTGCAGGTGCTGTCGAGTCATTGCAAAGATCTGATCCAGCGAGAGCAGGTCGGAGCACATGAGGGACGAGATGGCACACATGGACCGCTGCAGGGAGGCGAGAGCTGGCTGAGCCTGGGCACGTGATCAGAAACACCCCGTAACCTGGCTTGAGGGAGCTTCCCCACCCACCCACCTCGAGCAACAGCTCCAGCACCCGTTCATCCACCCCGCATCTGCAACCCTTCATGAGCCCCTTCTTGGGGAACTAGGCTGGGGCTCGGCAGCACAGGCCGGGGCGGATGGGCAACACCAGCAGCCCCGCGGGCGTGTCCCGGCAGCACCCCGGGGCCAGCTCAGCCCCTGCAGGCACTCACCATGCGGACGCTCTCGCTGGGGTCCTCCAGGGCCCGGCTCAGCAGCTCCAGCACCACCTCGCAGTTCAGCAGCCCACACCTGGTGCAGGGGCAGAGGTTACAGCCAGCGCCCCACGCTGCCGGCCACACGCAGCACCCCGAGCCCCAGGAGCCGGCGTGGAGCAAGCACCAATCCTGCCCAGGAGCGTTTCAGCCCCAGAGCTCAGGGCCAAGGCAGCCAGGAGGGCGAGAAGGGATCGCACCGACCCCTGATGCCAACGCAGCGCTGCCTGCCTGGCCCCAGGGCTCCAGCCCCGCAGCACCCACGCTCCCGGGCGGAGACGCGTCGGGAACTTACTCCTTGACAAAGTGCTGCGCCTCCTCCCTGGTCAGGAAGACCCTGGCGCCGCGGGTCAGCGCCGTCACCAGGCTCACCTCCCGCACGCAGTCACCCAGGCTGTCAGCGTCCACCCTGCACCGGGAGAGGGTCCAAACGTCTTGGCGTGGGCAGGGGCCAGCCCCGCTCCCTCCTGGGCTCTGCCCCACCAGCGGCTCTGGGAGGATGCACGGGCCTGGCAGCTCCACGCTCCAGCTCTCCCCCAGCTCAGACCCCAAAATCCTTCTGTGGGCTCAGCTGCCGCCCTCCTGCCTTGCAGAGGGTCCCTGCCAAGGTGGCTTCCCTGCCCCAACCGCCTCACCCGCCCGGCCAAAAGCTGCCCCGTCTGGGAGGCAGAACACCCCAGGAGGAACACRGCTCGGCAGCTTCAGAGGACTCCAGATTAATGGTGTTGAAAGAGAGGGCATGACGTCTGGACACACGGAGATGAGGAAACCATCTCAGAAGGACTCGGGGGAATGGGAGCTTGCCACACTCCCCATCCTCACCTCTCAGCCACGTTCGCCAGCTCCCGGCTGGCCCCGGAGTGGCTGTCGCTGCCCGACTTGCTGTAGGAGTCCGAGGTGCGGCTCAGCTCGCCGTTCTCCTGTGAGGAGTCCTGGGAGCTGTGCCCGCTGTCCGTCTCTTCCCAGCCGCCCCCGGCCAGCCCTGGCTGGTGACTCACTGCAGGGAAAGGAGCAGTGAACCCTGGAGCTGAGGCCTCACTGCTCCTGCCTGCTCCAGCGGTCAGGACGAGACCGTGATGGCTGCAGCCCCATCCTGRCAAGCAGCCCCGCTTCACACCGGAGCTGGCTGTGCCTCAGAGCCATGCCAGGTATTTCCAGGAGTCTCTGAACCGTGCTGGGAGCTCGGGAAAGGAACTGCTTGGCTCTGTTACCACCACACAGGGCCACGGAGCAGCCGAGGGACAGCATCTTGCTGCCAACCATAGCCAACCTCCGCTGTGCCCCGGCCAGGAGTTGGTTCCCCTCCAAGATCCATCACTGATGCACTGATCCCAGGAGGAGCCTAAATGAGCCCTGGCAGGGTCCCCCAGCCCCAGTCCCTTTTCGGGATTCCTGCCAGCCTTCCCCACAGTCGACGGCCGTCCCAGCCCGCGCGGGAGGGCGACGTACCTCGGACGCTGTGTGCTGCCGCGGCTGCCGGCAGCTTGGCGGATCCCGTCGCGCTCCTCCCGGGAGGGGGTGCCGACACGGGCTGGTAGGCGTCTTCGTGGAGCTCCCTGCGACGCAGCCGGGGCCCCTCCTGGGAGGGAAGCACAGCGTTGGCCACCGCTTCGGCCGCTCGCTGGATGGTGCTGAGCAGGGCTTCACCTGTGGAGGCTGGGCAAAGGCCAGAGCGTGAGGCGCTTCCCAGGGGAGCCCATCGCAGGCCCCGGGCACCGAGCCCAGGCACCCACCGTCATCCAGGACACCGCGAGGGAACCAAGAGGAGAGGCTGAYGGAGGGGAATAGCCCTGGCAGCCGCACTCCTGGCGCAAACAGGCCACGAGAGACTGACTGGCCGGACAAGGTGGGCAAGGGCGCTGTGCAAGGAGCGGCCAGACCCGCCCCCCCGCAGCGCGGCCCACCCCCAGCAGGGATTTAGGGGGAGGGGAAGGTCTCCCCAGCTCTGGGGAATGGGGACTACCAGCACCTGAGAGAGGAGGTCCCATCGCTGCCTCCTCTCCAGCTGCCTGGAGCACACRGGCAGCTCCCAGGGGAGCTCCCCGGACAAGCCATCAGCCCGAGCTGGCCTCCCGCGTCCCATCACCTCTCCCAGCAGGGAAGGGCCCTGCAGAGCCCTCCGCTGCCAACCGCACGACCGTGCCGCCAGCCCCAGCGGCCACGAGGCAGCTTGAAAAAGGGGAGAGCTACGAGAAGCCAGAGGGCGGGCTGGGGCTCAGCAGACACATGAGCATGGCTGACCCAGCGCAGCACCAGGACACGCGGCGCGAGCAGAGAGCGCCCAGCTAGGGCTGCAGCTGGAGCTTACCGGCGCCGCTCTTCTCACTGCTGAAGCCGAATCCTTGCAAGGTGCTGCAGGGGCTCGATTTGGAGCCCATCCCTGGGGGAGGCACAAAGCATGTTCAGAGAGCACACGCATTTAGGGGGTCTCGTCTGCTGCTGCTCCTCCCCCTCGCACGCACCCAGCTCCATCAAGGCGGACGAGCACAGCACCACCAGCACAGCCCATGGGGGGGGGACGGGGCTGCGAGGGGCTGGCACTTACCTGCAGGAGGCAGGGGGCGGGCAGGCAGCGCAGCGGGCTGGGGGAGCAGAGCATCCGAAAAGAGAACGCTGGCCAAGTCCTGCGGGGAGAGATGGAGCAGCAGGGTGGAGGGAGCCGCAGGAGCACCAGCCACCCGGGCCCAGCCCGAGCTGGGGAGCCAGAGCCGCCCCGGCGCTCCAGGCCCCGATTAGCACCCTGGGCATGGAGGGAAYTGGGTGAGCACTCACCTGCGCAGCCACCCGGACCTTCTGGTTCAAACTGTTGCCATGGAGGGGGTCTGGGGGCCCGGCGAACACTGCAAGGCACAGGTTGGGAGCGTTGGGGGACGCCCAGCTCCCAGGCACAGAGCAGGTTTGGGCAGGGACACAGGAACTCAACACCCTGTGCCAGGCTCTGCAGCCTCTGGAGCAGCTCCAGGGGCAGGAGTCGCTCTGGGCTCCCAACCCAGCCAGGCTGCGGTTTCCAGCACCACGCAGGGCCATTCCCCCCTCACCTGCCCTCAGCTCCTCGCCCCGTTACCTGCTGCCTCTCGGATGAAGGCGGCATTCCTCTTCAGCTGCAGGATGAACTGGGGGGAGCCCTGAGCGCACGTGTGCAGCAAGATCTTCAGCACCTGCAGACACAGGYCTCAGGGGAAGAAGGCCGAGCCGCAGCCGCCCGCCAGCCCCACARCGATGCCCACACGCCGGCCCATCGCCCTGGTGGTGCCAGCCCAGCGCCAGGGCTCCTTCGCGGCTGGGGCAGCCCTGCGGCAGCCGGGGGAGCCACGCGGCAGCCAGCCCGCGCTCGGCCCCCGCCTACCTTCAGCTTGACGTGGCAGGAGTTGCTCTGCAGCCGGTTGAGCAGATACTCCAGGAGGCACTGGCTGCTGCCAGGGGACTCGTGGGAGATCTCTGGAGCAGGGCGTTAGGGAATCTGCTTCCACTGCTACTGGGCCGCACCCGAGCGCGCGGGCTGGAGGAAGCCAGGCAGCCGCCCTGTCGCGTTGCTCACGYGCCTCCCCTTGCCCCCAGCCCCAAGGGCTGCTCCAGGCTGAGCCCCGTCCCTCCAGCCCAGCTTGGACGCTCTCCCTGCGCTGACCCCCTGGCTCGACTGTGGCAGCAGCAGCGCCCAGCCCGGCCCCGGGCCCCCACGGCGCCCCGGTGCCGCCCGCCCGGGCCCCAGYGGCAGCGAGACGGAAGGATACTGGTGATCTCCTCGAGCAGGTAGCCGGGGCAGGGCGCGTCGTCATCCGCGGTGCCCTTGAGCAGCGTGGGCAGCTGCGAGAGGAACCGTGTGAGCGGCGCAAAGTGACGCCGACACCCGGGCCCGACCCCAGYCCAGGCCTGCCCTGGCTGGGCCGCGGAAGCCCACCGCAGAAGCCCACCATGGAAGCCCCTCGCAGTGACGCCATACCGCCCTACTGACGTCACAGCCGCCCCCAGTGACATCACAGCGCCCAGCTATGGCGTCAGAGCAGAAGGGCGGGGAAGGGGTTGCACCATCCTCAAGGGAGACCGGCTTTAAAGCCAGGCCAAGGAAGGGGCCCACGCTGTGGGGAAGTGCGGGGATGACATCACGCCTGGCGGAGTGACATCACGTCTTCAGGCAACCCTCCCCCCYTCCCGCCCGGCCCGGCCCGGCCTCGCCCGGCCCGTACCCGGCTCAGGAAACTCAGCCGGTCCCGCAGCGGCGCCGCCATGACGCTCCCGGTACCTGTCCCTGCCCGACCTGAACACGGCCTCGAAGCTCCGCCCCCAAGAAGGCGCCACGCGCCAATGAGGGTGCGAGGCGCCCTGACTCAGCCAATCAGAGAAGAGGAAGGGCGGAGCTCCGGGAGGAAGTGTCCCACGAGACTGACGCCGGCAGAGACTGGGCGAGAGAGCGGAAGTAAACAACCGGCACCTTAGCCAATCAGAACTGCCCGCTGAGAACGAGCGACCAATCAGATGAGGGCAAGCAGGCGGGTACTACTCACAACCAATCCACGATTTCAGAAGGCCAACCAAGCCAATCAGAGAAGGCCGAGGGAATGACCTTACATCGGAGCCAATCATAGGGCATATATTTGACGGACGGAGCGCCTGACCTATCAATGAGCCCAAGAGGGGCGGGCATTCGGCGGCGCCCAATGCGAGAGGCGCCGGCGCTTTGACGAGCAGGGGGAGCGGTCAATGGGGGCCTGCGCCATCATGGCGGCGCCCGGGGCGTGAGGCTGCGGCGGCGATGTCGGGCCAGGGCGTGTGGCTGCGGGCGCGGGCGCGGCTGCGGCGCTTCCCCGAGCTGCTCGCGGGCTGCGGGGAGCAGGTAGAGCCGCGGGGCACCGCCCCCCCGCCCCGGTCCGTCCCACTGCCGGTCCCCGCGCCCTTCACCCCCAGGCGGTCCCGGTCCGTCCCGCTGTCACCGTCCCCCCCATCCCCGGTCCGTCCCGTTATAGCTCCCCGCCCCGCGCGGTCCCGGTTCTTCTCGGTCCGTCCCGCTCTCGTTCCCCCCCGCCCCGGCGGCCCCGGTCCGTCCCGCTCTCGTTCCCCCCCGCCCCGGGGTCCCCGGTCCGTCCCGGTGCCTGCCCGGTTCCGTGCTCCTTCCCCGCAGGCAGCCGCCTACGGCCGGTGCGTGGCCGCGGCCTCGGCGGGCAGCGCGGAGCTGCGGCGGGACGCCTGCGCCGAGGAGTTCCGGGCGCTCAAGGACTGCTTCGCCCGGGCGGTAGGTACCAGGCCCCRGCCCCGCTGCCCCCCACGCCGCGGCCCCCGGACGAGACGGCCCCGAGGGCGGGAGAGCCTGGGCTCGCAGCAGCCCCCTTTTCCCTCCCAGGCCGGGAGCCACCRCAGTGGCCCGGAGCTGCAGCGAGGAGGGACGGGGGGGGCGGCGGGGCCGGCGGTGCTTCCCCCCCCCAGTCCCATCGCTGTCACTYCTCTTTGCAGGCAAAGACGGCAGTGAAGTGACGCAGCGGCCCGGAGCACGGCTGTACGGCCATGCGGGTGTCTGAGCTGCTGCGGCCGGGCAGCTCCAGCGCCCAGCAGGCAAAGCAGACGAAGGAAAGGGAAGCACTGGGTGGTATTTCACGTAACACTTTTCCTGTGTACACCCGTTTCTCAAACAGTGCGTGTAAATAGACGTTTGGAAAAATATTTTTAAAATAAAACTGCAAAATCAGAGTCAGTTTGTCCTTAAGTTACAAAGTAAACAGTGAAAGAGAGCCCTCAGCAGCTTGTTGAAAACCAAGCTACTGTCCAGCCAGTAGCTATTCCCCTCTCRTTCACTGCGGTACATAGAGCCAATGCTCAAACTACTCTATTGTTAGAACAAGTCTCTGGCATCTGCCTGCCCTGGGGCTGCTGGATTCCACCTCCCCTTTCCCTGAGCAGCCAGAAGAACTGCCAGGCTTAGAGGAAATGTGGAAGAGTCCCTGGAGAGACAGCCTTGACTTGCAGAGCAGAGATCAAAATCCTGTCCAATCCCCAACCTGGAAAGAGCAGGCTTACGGACACTTACACTAAGCCAAAGGAGAACTCCCTTCCCTTTAAATCTACGCTTCACAGAGACCTTTCCTTCTCCTTTCTAATCCTCCTTCCCCCAGTCTGGAGTCTCAGATTCAGGACTGTTTCCCAGCTGGATATGAGCTCCAGCTTTGCTAAAGAGCAAAGTTTCCTGTAACAAAAAAAACAGAAAGCACAGTTCAAGGTCCCAAACTCTGTGCAGGCTCTGTTAGAGCTGGTCACCATTTTGCAAGACAGAAACCAGCATACCTGCAAGTATGTAGTACTGGGTTAAGATAACAGCTGGGGGTCCAAGGTGCAGCACACTTAGGGAAGGAACCCAGCAGACCCTGCAGCCAGTTTTTGAATACTCAAGCTCTAATAGCAGCTATTAGTGCAGTTGCTTGATCCCATGAACATTGAATTAGATTTTCCTCCCAAAGACAGGTCCTGTGTTTGTGAGGGGAGGGAGGAGGATCACATTTTTACCACCTCTTCCACAGCAGCAGGGAAGGGTGGAGCAGAGAGAGGTTCAAAGAAAGCAGAAAGCACAAAGCCTTTTTTTCCTTAGGCAAAGTAACTCCCTGCAGGTACAGAGCACAGCAGACTCCTCTCCCTGCCACGGGAGCCACAGCCCCGTGGCTAAGCAGAGCTTACAGATTTCTTTTTTCAAACAAAGACGAATTCAAATAAAAATGCTTCAGCTTATTTTATTGACCTACACAGCTCAGCCTCCCCTCCGTCTCTCCCGCCAAGCACTCCACACCCAGTACAAACAGCTCCTGGCACAGAGAGGTAATGCAGCTCCCTGCCTCCTTCCAGCTGAGGTTGGCGATGCCCAGAATCCACGGCCATTTTCTGTTTCCATTTGCTGAGGAACATCAGGAGCATCTTTGGTCCTTCGTGTTCATGCAGGTGACTCAATGCCAACCAACTGCACGTCCCAATGCCCAGGGCAAGGAGCCTGTCCTCACCCTGCCATGCAGACACAGGACGTATGGGAGAGCCCAGGACAGACCCTGGTACCCAGCAAAGTGCGGGAAGCAGGGGGGATCCAGCTCCTYCTCCAGCTCCCTTTCACTTTATAAAGGCTCATTAGTGCAGCAGGGGACAAAGCACCAACCAGTGTCCCCAGCGCAGACTTACGTTAAGAAATGCGATCAGCAGTCTGTTGCCTTACCTGCACCCGACAGACGCTGGCACAGGACACTACAGAACGGTCCTCCTGCCACATGCAGTTCCAAGGATTCCCAACCATGTTGTTTGTGCTTTGAGACAGCGTAATGGAGAAGCTCACTTGTACTATGGAGGAAGTCCTGAGGGTTAAGGCTATGCCAGTCACATCTGAGACACACGTGGAAATAACGCAGATGGTCCTCATGAAGCAGTTCGGCTGAATCCGTGGCTGTCGCCCTGTGGCTCCGTGTCACTTTAATTGGAGATTAAGATGACATCCTTCAAACAACAGGCACACGTTCCAGACACATCGCGATCTCCGACTGCTGGAGCAGGCAAACAGGAGCAAAGTACCCAAGACCGAAGGCAGAGCCTTCCCCGGGGTGTTTACCAGAACCAGTGTGACAGTTCCACGTTTGATAACGACCCAGCCCTGGTCTGAGAAATCCCGTCAGATACGAACGCAGAGAGGCTAGTTTACCAAAGACACTTTGAGATACAGATATAAAAACCACCACAGTGATGAGGTCTGTAGACTCCAGGCTGGGAAATTTCAGCCATTCTAGTGAGAGCTTTGGGATTTTATTTCTTACATTCGCAAGTCAGGATTAAAAAAAAAAAAAAGGAAAAAAGGAGGGATGAATCACTGTCGTGGGAGCCTGAAACAAACCAGGACTTCTTCCCTTTCTTGCTCATAAAACACATTACTGGGGCGGAGTACTGACATCTATGGATGTAAAACACATTGTCAAATGGGCTGTGAAGAACACACAAAACAAACACGCTCCATCAAGTTACAGAGAGAAGAGGTAGGTATGCTTGAGCCAAGCCCCCAAGAACACCCTTTTAAGCCACGGTTTTTTGCTCCCAAATATTAGTCACTTCTTGCAGAAAGTCAAGCTGGTTTGGGGGCAGTCTGCAGCCCCCGGGTTGAGCTTCATAATGCACTTTGGACAGGAGAAGTCAAGCTTAAAAGCACAGATGAGAGTGTGAGCATCCGGAGAGGGTGGAGAGAGCAAAGCTCTGTTATTGCTAGTGTGTGGCCAACCAATTAAATCCCTGGGAGTAGAGGCAGCACAACAGCAGCAGTTGTGCCTGTTTAAGGCAACATTTCTACTAAACTAGCTTCCTAAACCACAACTATCCCCTAAACATGCAAGACTAACAGCTCCCATTTCAAAAGAAATACCAAAGCAATTGGCTCAGTCAGTCCTAAACCCATTCTGAATTGATGCACCTCCAAAGCAGAATAAAACTTTTCAAGAGGAGGTGTGCATCTCTCCCTGGTTCCCCTCTGCCTGCAGTCCCAGACCTCTGCTCCAAAGCCCAAAACAGGCTGGGCTAAGGAACCCAACATACTCGCCGGAGAAGCCTTTCCGAGCAGGTGGGTGAACTGCATGGAGAACTGCCTCAGTTCTGAAAGGGGAAATGAGAGCCAGATGGAGAAGGCAATTTGATACAAACAAAAAGTTGAAAAGGGACTTGAAAGCTGGCCTGGCAGGGAACCAAGTTAGATGGCAACCTCTGAAAGCCAGAGGACAGCGAGAGATTTTCTTTCACGGTTGCCATCTCCTCGGCCGCCTCTAGGCACACACAGGGAGGTGTTACCATTGCAGAGACTGGAGAAGCCCGCAGTCCCCTGGACAGTATTCACAGGTCCAAGAAGACCCCATGGATCAAGCACTGCATCCAACAAAGTGCTGCTGGTTTAGACTGACCGTTGTCTGAGCAACACTGGCCAAAAAAGCAGCTGGTTAACTTGAACCTTCCCTACCGAGCCCATCAGTGTCGTGCTGGTGGCCAACGCCCTCAGCCACCCACCGAGCGTGACCACCCCACTCACATGCTCCCGTCTGCCTGCGTCATCTGTTTGATCTGCCGGCTGTGGACCACCTGCTGAGCTCCCTCCGCAACTTGGTTTAACCGTGTCTCTAGAGCACTCCGGAGATCGTTTACTTTCACATCTGGCAGGGGATTCAGGCCAATGAAGACCCCCGCCCCCTGTGCAGCCTCCTCCTCCTCCTCGTGAGGAAGCAGGTCCCGTCTCCTCCGGCGGAGGTCCAGGTCTGCCTGCAGTTTTAGGTCCCGATTCGGTTTGACATCGTGGTCCAGCTTCTGGTCCCCACGGGCAGCCGCTCCTTTCTCAGGCTTTTGGGCAGCAGTGTCCTCAGCATCTGGCTTCTTCTCAGCCTCGTTTGAGAGGCTCACATCTGCATGCTTCTGCTTGTTCAGGAGACTTCCCTGAGGATCCTGGACCATGTCCACCATGTTCTCCCGAAGAGCTTCTTTCTTCACCTCCACTTTGCTAGCCAGGTCCTTCTGCAAGGTCTGCTGCAGTTTGCCATTAGCACCCTCACCCCTCTCAGCATCTGCAGCTCTCTGACGCTCCCGTACGTGCTGCTCACTCCCTGCCACGTTCAGTTTACTTGAGGAGTCCAGCGCAAGTGCCAGGTCTTTGGGCTCCACCTGACTCAGTGCTTTGGCTTTAAGGTCTGTTCCCGAGTCTCTTTCCAGACTCTTTCCTACTACTCCCTGAACTTTGGCAGCCCCTAACTGTTCTCTTTGGATGTGAGCTGTAGCTACTTCCACAGCTTTCAGGGAATTCTTCTCATGGATGTCTCTTCCAGCTTTGGCTTCATGACCTCCTAAATTCTCTGCCAAAGGCTTCTTTTCTAGGTGGTTTCTGGCTGCTGGAACGTGTTGGGCATTGCCAGGAAGGGGATCCCCATTCCCTGCAGCTTTTTTAACAGCTCTGTCTATCTTCTCTTCTGGCACCTTCAGATCCTTGGGAGGCACCCCAGGAATCTCACGCCTGTGCCCAGCCTCTTCCAGCTTTCCTGCAGTTCCTTTGCGCTGCTCTGCTGAGTCGGCAGGCTGCCTGCCCAGCTCCTGCGGAGGGTGCTCCAGCAACTCTTTACCAACCAGCTTTGCGGCAGCTTCTTGTTTAGCTCCCGGGCTGTCTTCCTCCTTACTCTTGGAGAGCGGCACAGCAGGCTCCTGTTGCATTTCCGCTGCAGAAGAAAAGTTAAAATGTAAAGTCTTTTTCTCATGATGAGTGACAGATTCCCTTCTCCCACCACCACATCCTGCACAACAGGGGAGAGAAGAGACCAGCAGCCTCAAGGACCGCATGGGAGAACGAGGTGAGCTGTGAGGAAGAGCATTATCCCTACGCACTGGAACACATGCGGGGGATCCCCACCTCAGAGGTCAGGGTCACCCAGACACGATCAGAAACGGCTTCTGCAGAGTGGATCCTGCCATGTGCCAGAGGGACCCAGCCTGCTTTTAAAGCTATTTTGAGCAGTGACCAACTCAGAAGCAGACACGCTCCTTGGCAATATCCTTACCTTGTTTTGGCTTCTCCTCTCCTCCCTCCTCCTGCCTTTGCTGGTGGATCTCCTTGTGCTGCTCTTCAATCACAGCCAGCAGTTTTGCTTGCTGATCAAGTAGCTGCTTTTGCTGTACCTGCTGTTCTTTGATCACCTGCAGCAGCACGGCATGATCAAGCAGTTTTGCCTGCCCTGCTTCTAAAAGAATATAAATAAATAAATAAGCAGGTGGAAGAAAATGAGACCCACTGAAAGCTGCAGAGCAGCCAGGACACACAAGGACTCTGGCATCACTCTTGCAGGGTTTGTTTCATCGCATGTCCTCCCTTTGGACAAGAGGAAATTCCCTTTTCAAATCCATGACCTAAAAACCTCACTAATAATCTCAGCACTGGAGCTACTGCAGTGGCTTTCCTCGGCAAGAGAGTCTGAGTCTGCAACCAGTGCCAGTTCGGCAGCAGGGAGGGGAGCACGTGGTACAGCTCTGCTTCTTGCACTGATGGCAATCACAGCGGCAGCGCTGCGGAGTGCCTTCACTAGGAATGATAGCCAAAAGCCCAGAATAGCTGCTCACTAACGCAGGTGCTAACTCAGGACACTGCTCTCTGAAAAAGTTATAGGTGGAGGGGTCAAAGCTAAGCTCTCATCATTAACTGCTCAGTGAGAAGAGCCAGGAAGAAGGGCCACAGAGCAGGCAGGTTTGCTGGGGGTCCCTGTGCATAGAAGGACAGAAGTCTGGTTGGCACAGGACCAAGAGGAGGACAGAACTGGCAGAAGTCAGTCAAGAGAGCAAGGGCTTCAGCTTCCCAAGGGAGGTGAGTTGGTTTTAGAGCTGCCTTGTTGCTTCAGGAAGCTCCAGCCCTGTTGCAGCTTGGCTCTTGACATCAGCCAGCCTTCTCAAACACAGATCACCTCTTTTAATGCACTATAAGGACTTCATCCCAGCTACACTGGGTCTCAGGTCACCTCCCACTGACCTGAGACACCGCTGCAATAAAACAAAACTCCACACGTCAATAACACACAAGGAAATCCTTGTCCATCGGCTCTACGCAGCCATGAAGACTCTCTAGAGCAAGTCACACAGAAGCGATGAGTGCATTTAAGGCCAAGCAGAAGTGACTCAAGTTGATTCACTTGCTGCTGGAAGCTACACATCATGGACAAAACATGAGTCCCAGGTCTGCACGGAAACGTTCCTGCATTTTCTCCTCTTGGACAGACACCCTGGCGTATCACATCCRGAGAGTATGAACTTGTGTGTCACTTGCCTCCCACACCAACAAGCAGCTTTTCTCCAAAACTCAAGGTGTTTCTAGAATATTATGCCCCAAAGGAAATAATGTCAAAATTAATAGCCTGTAAAATGCCATCTAAATTAAAAAGGGATGCTGTCCAGGTTAATCCTTTTCAAGTATGCACTGCCTCCCCCTGTCCTGCTAATAACCCACAAGGTGATTAAAGGGAAATATTTTCAGTTCACAGTAGAATGCTATTAACCAAGGGCCTCTGGAATTCCCCTTTCACTTCCATTTACAGAAAGCTAGGTTATGAGGGGGAATTCAGTCATTTCAAGAGAGCAATTGACTTCTCAAGATCTGTTTATTTTTTGCACTTTGCTCAGAATAAGCAATGAAAACAGAAGTCATTTCTACTATCTCATTTTCTGAGTCTGCCAGGCCCCAGCTCAGCATGGGAATGTTTGGGTTTAACACGCAGTAACCAAAGGTTTAATGCCAAATCAAAGCATTTCTCATCGAGAGCTTTACAAACACATGTAACTCCTATATTTGTGTAACACACCTCTTCCACACAAACAAAAGGCTACGCTAAGTCCCAGCTCTTCCTTTGATCTTGGGGAAAGCAGGCCTCAGTCAATGCTTTGACTAGATTTTAACAGACACTCTTCATAAGAAGCATCTTAATTATAAAATGAAAGTACTTGAGCTCGTACAGCCAAGGGCAGCTAAAACCGGAGCACAGCAACAACAGTCCCAGAGAGGCAACTGTTTGCAAAAGGCATGCATGGCGTTACAGGGCCTGCTGTCTTGTCTTGCTCCCGTGAAGCCTTTTCATTTTAGGTACAAAGCTCAGGCCTGAGCAGAGGAACAGAACAAGCCCAAAGTACCTTTAGGTGACATCCTCCTAGGAGAGCTTCCCTGGCAAGTCCAACACACACATTCAGGTGGAAAACCCCACACAAACTCAGATCCCCGAATCCTCCTTGAAATATGACAAGCCCTCACGGTCCATACCTGCTCTTAGCTTTTTACACTTGTTTTTTCAGTCCCATTGAAATGCAAAAGGAAAAGAAACCAATTAGGAAACCAAGATGTAACCACCAAAGAGGAGGACGATATGGTCCCTGTGTGCAGAGGCTGTCAGTTGCAATCAGTCTCAGGAGCAAATGCCCATCACGTCTGGACCAGAATACCAAGGGATCACACGAATGTGAACAGCCAAGGGACCCACGCTGCGTGCAGGCCATGAATCCTCAAGCTCTGGGTCCAGCCCCTCACATCCTAGCAAGGCAGAGGTTGAAGGCAACGTGCTCAGCCTGCGGAAGGGCCAACCACAAAGTAACAGCATCCCGGTGGAAACGCCTCGGAGAAGGGGAAAGGTGCAGATGGGGCTTCAAGGCCACTCCTCTGCACAGCTATATACCCCAGGTTTCCCCATGCCCTGCAGCCTGCTTCTCCCCCATGCCAAAGGCCCCAGGGCTATTGGATGATGCCCACAGAGAAGCACCATGCCGCTGGGTCCCCATTTTGCACAAGCCAGACAGTTTCACTCCAGTTGTGCCCTTATTGACTCAGCACTGTCTGCACTCGGGAGTTGGGGAGAAGACAGGCCTAGATTCCAGCGTGACTCACATCCTCAAGCAGGCCTTGCCAGGGACTTCACTTTGGAACATGCCAGCCTCTGCCGGAGGGCTAGGAGGCGTTAGCCCCGCTGGAGACAGGCACTAATTGCTGCCGTCGCCGAGGTGACTATGGCCTAAAGCTATGTGCTCACAAGAGCCAAAAGAACAGGCTGGCTGGCACGTTCCTTCTGTGGAGGAAAACCCTGCACTGATACCTCGGGCTCCTCGAGGGAGCTCGGCGCCCTCCCCTCCCTGCACACCCCAGGGCCCTGCACTCACCCTCCAGCTTGTTCTCTGCATTCTCCTGTTGCTTTTCCTCAGTGTTTCTGATCTCTCTTTGCTCCAGCTGTTGGGCCTGAGCTGGGTCTGCTCTGTCTGGGGGGGGCAGCTCTTGCTTTTCACCTGTGGACAAACAGACCAACAGACCTTTGCAGTTGATAAGGACGCTCCAGCAGCAGATGTTCTCTAAAATGACTCCACATCGTGTTGTCCCTCCCTGTCTAAGCCAGTGCAGTTTATATTCAACCTGATGACTGCAAGGGAAGTAATAAAAAAAATATTTAACAATCTTATAGACTCATGGCAGTGAGCCAGTGCTAACTACCTTAGCCAATTAAAATGCAAGAACTGTTCTAACTAGCTTTTAGATGGGCACTTAGCAATGTGTTACCTGTCAAGATCTCCCAGCTCTGTGTCCCCGGTGAGTTCGGAGACGCACAGGAACAGCATGGCACCTGACATTTAGTAGGCTAGCAAACAACTGTTTGACAGATATTATAGTAGCTGTCAAAGCCACCAGATTCCTCCTTTTCCCCAGCAGCTGCTGAAGGGGCTGTGCATACTCTCATGCTAATCTTGTGAAATTAAAAGGAATCACTGGGACGTAGGTGGAAATAACCAAATTGCCCAGTCGCCAGGGAGAGATTACAGGACAAGAGGAGAATTTGTACAGATCAGCCACAGCGGGGGGAGCTTACCAGGGTCAACTTCCTTCTCTACGGACTTTGCAGCCTCCTCTGCTTTCCTGGGTAGCTGGAGGTTTGGTTTCTCCTTGTCACCTGCAGCCTCAGCTTTCTTCTCACCGTCCAGCATGGCAGCTTGTGCTTTGGCTTCCAACACTCGTTTGTCTGGCTCCAGATCTTTGTATGGCGGCCTGCCATCCTGCTGCACGTCCACCTCCAGGACGTTCTTCAGATTCTTAACAGGCTTGTCAGTCCCTCCCCGCAGTTGGTTCTCAGCAATTGCTTCCATCCCTTGTTTCAGGCCAAGCGCCTCTTTCTTGGGATTCAGCTCGGCTGGCTCTTCCACTGCTGGCTTGAGCAGATTATCATTGGCTTCTCCAAGTGCAAGCTTGTTCTCATCAGATTCCTCCCGCTCCCGCCCCATGTCCACAATCACTTCGTCATGCGGGACAGGCGGCTCATGGCGATGCGCTTCTCCCACAGGCAGGGCAATCCCTAGGACGGATGTCAGACAGCGTTAGGGGGCTTGTTATTGATGTGGGAAAATAGCGTCCAGCAGGTTCACAGCATACGTGGCACCCAGCTACCTACTGCCCTTTCTCAGCTACCTGCACTTGCTTCCTCATCAAGAGGCTGCATTCCTAACAAGCCTCAAGAGCAGCGAACAATAAATCATCTTCAGTCTACAAGGTAAAAAGCAGAGATCGGGATCTTTACTTGAAATAATGCTACAGACTGCTCTAACATATGTCTCCCAACTCCAAAGCTGACATCCTTTCCCCAGATTCCTTTTTACCTTGATCAGGCCGGTCAAGCTGTACTTGTTCCTGTAGCTTTTCTGCTTCTTCATCTCTCTTGGGTACCTCCATGGGCACCTTGATCTGTGGCTGCTCCATCTCTTCCTTCTCATCCAGCAGCTTTGGTTTATCACGGTCATCCTCTGCCTCCTCTACCACCGGGTTCTGGTCTGTAAACGCAGGACAGTTAATTGAATGAAGTCGCGCACGGCTGCACGGTCAATCCACCAACAGGATCAAGGCAATTTCTCTGCCTGCCACAACCCTGTTTCTCCAACACAAGCCTAGCAGCTATTTTTCTTCCAGTGCTAGTATTTAGAGGTTGAGAGTTGTTGTTCTGGGGTTGGTCTGTTTGTTTTCCTAACAGTCACTTTTTACGAAGCTACTTAGCACACAAGCCAACGCCGTTTAGGTAGCCGGGCGTCGGGAGGGAGCCGTGTGCCGCTGCAAGCCCGGGCCACCAGATGGTAGCAGCGACCCGGGCTCCCCTGCTCACCGACACCGAAGCAAGGAGCACAAGCAAGGCTGGGGCCCGGGGCCCAGCAGCAGCCGCCAGGGCCACCCAGAGCACCCCGCTCTCCTCCCTGCTCCCACCTGCGCTAGGGGGGACTGGTTCGAGGCCTTTTTTTTTTTTTTCCCTCCTTCTCCCCTTTTTGTGCAAGAGCATTTGCTTTTGAATGATGAAACGAGCAAGGGAGGGAGGGAGGGAGGAGAGCTGCGTGACCCCGGAGAAGGCATCGAGTTTTCGGGAGAGCAATTAAACGACCATTGGGACAAACTCCCAAGCGATGTGGGAGATTCTCTTGATCTCTTACTTAAGAAATAGGGTGTTTCTGGAAGACACATCTCGGTCAAACAAGTTATTGGGCTCAGCACAGGAGTAACCATGAGGAATTCATGGCATGTTACAGGAGATCAGACAACAGGCTCTTCTGACCTTAGAGACTGAGAGAGCAGCTGAAGGAAGACCTATACAGGGCGCACATGTAGTAAACTCTTCCTCAGCAGAAAAGCAGTAAAGGAAATCTAATCGTTTCCCAGCACTGAAGTTGTACTGCAGATTGTTTTCCATCCAGCGAACTGAAAAAAATGTATCTTCTCTAACAAAAAAAAATTCCCAACTCTTCCCCCCATTTGTCCTCCCCCATGTGATTTCCTTTGGGGAATTAATTCTATAAACATCTTTCAATTTTCTCCTCCCCCTCTGCAGGGCTGGTGCGATTTATTACAAGATGAACTCATGGGAAAGAAGAGATTGCCACAACTTCAGCTGCGTGGGCCTTACCCAAGTTGGGAAAAAAAAGAGAACAAAATCCTGGCCCAGAGGGAGCCGTGCCAGAACTACCCAGCACTTGTCCAGGAACCTGGAATCTCTGGCCCAGAGCACTGCACCCAGTTGCGAAGGGACACGCACTCGGGCTGGCTGGTTTTCAAAGTTTCTTTGGTTCAATATTGATGACAGGAGGGGAAAAGGACTTGGATTTTCTGAGAAATTCTCGTCTAGTGCCCAAGGGTCTCTCTCCATTGAGGGACGTCACAGAGTTCAGCAAGTCAAGGCGGGACACTCCTCCTTTCAGGAAAAAACTGAATGCAAGAACCAGTGCCCACTCCTGGATGGAGGCCCTGGGAAGCAGGACACTGAGCCCTGGGGAGGGGAGGGGAGGTGCTCTGCGTTTTCTTGTACGGATGTTCCCAGCTAAATTTTGGCTTCATAGCAACAATCTATTTACTCTATTGGAGGAAAGTTTTCATTAATCGCTTCATGAACCAGGAAGACTGTTGCACTCAGAGAAGGCTGCATCTCGTCTGAAACATCTCACCTGAAACAAGGGGATCTAGAGCGCTGCAATACAGTCACAGCTGACTTCAGGTCCAGAAAGAAATTACGATCAGAGGTAGCCATAAAGCAAGACGATGTTCAAGAGCAAAAGAACAGGGAGAAATCTTTCCATGCAAATGGGAGAACAGAAGAAAGAAACAGAAATACCTCTGCCTTTCACAGCTGCAGTCTAGCCAGATGACCTAGTCAAACATGCACAGGGCTGTCCAACACACTGCAGCAGGTGAAACCACCAGCGTGTCCGGGATACAATTAAGTCACGGGGGGAGGCCCTGTTCGCAGAATCACAGAATGGTTGAGGTTGGAAGGGACCTCTGGAGATCATCTAGGAGCCCAAGCCCCCTGCTCAAGCAGGGTCACCTAGAGCACGCTGCACAGGATTGTGTCCAGATAGCTTTTCAATATCTCCAAGGACAGAGACTCCACAACCTCTCTGTTGCTGTAAGCAGCATCAGTCATAAATCAAGAGACGGCTTGTATGTTCTGCATTTTGAAAACAATGCAAGAAAAGACAAAAACAAAAACAAAACAAAAACAAAAATAAAACTCTCCACACCATAATAAGACAAAGTTGCCTCTAAGCCGTCATTTGCTCAGCAGGAAACAAAATTAAGTTCATCATCAGGGCGTGAATTAACGGCCTCTCACACTGCATGGAAATCTATAAGGGGCTATATGTGGTTTGCAGAGAACAATTTTGCTCAGGATGTGTAATAATCACTAACTGTCTAGTCGCCCTTCAGGTCCCTTTGGAGAGCGTTACAGTAATGCTGTGCCTCTTAATGTTTTATGAGTGGCGTTGGACTTTACAGGCAAAGGCTGAGAGGCTATAAAAGCTTCTTGGCTTACAACAACAAAATCTCAGCGTTAGGCACCAAGGAGGGCTTTCTTTGCCTTATGAGGAAGTCCAGACCCTCACTGCTAGCAGGTCCTTCCGAACCGCCCCAGCTTACGATCCTCTTTAGCGGCTCTGCTCACATTTACACGCAGGGAAGCAAAGGGAGCTGGCGGGGGAAAGCCACGGCTTGCTGCAACTGATTTGTGTGTGTGCATGTGCGCGCGTATGTGTTGTGGTTTGCCAACAGCCTCTCCAGGCTGCAATAAAATTTCATGATTAGCAACCTAAAAGCTTCCCTTCCCCCCTGCTCCTGGTTCGGATAGTAGCAATGGTCCCAGAAAGACATTAAATCCCTCCTCACATGGTTTTCATGTCGCTCTTGTCCACCGCAGTAGTGACCGTAGCCAAAAACCGTGTCTACGCATCCTGCTCTTTCGGAAGCAATAGCGAGGTTGGCCCCACCGTGCTTCTCCCGAGAGGACGGGGACGGGCAAAGGGAGCAGCGGTGTCCAGGGAGCTGCACGCAAGGACAGGGCACGGGCAGCGCTCTGCCTGCTCACAGAGAACACGGTTTCTGTCCTTCCCCTGCCCAGATCCTGCGTCACTTCTGCTCCTTCTCAGCACCGCTCTCCTCTGGAGGGTGTGACCCCCTCCAGTGCCCAACCTCAACTCCCTGCGGTCCCCGCATCTGCAAACCGTCCCGCGCCACCCTGCTTGGGACAAGGTCCACCCCGGGGCCCCCATGGGGCCAGAGCGCTCCCCCAGGCACATCCGTCTGCCGCTGCGGGCGCGCAGAGCCCTGGCAGAGGCAGCAAGGGAAGGCTGCTAGACATTTAACTTCGACCCTAATCTGGAAAATGAAAGACAATTCTACGATCCGTGCGTGGCGCACAGCGAAAGACAAGGAGCTCGGGGAGAGGCAGCCCTCCCTGCAGCCTGCCCGGCGACCCGAGCGCCTCCTTGGCGGCCGAGCGACGCTGGCCGCCGGCCTCGGGGCAGGACCTCTGCCCGCCAGCGCCGCAGCATCCGCCAAGGGCCAACAAGGGCCGTCGGGATCGATTTGTTCCAGTGCGGTTCCAGTGCCCAGACTTGCTCACATTGCTCCAGCGCAGCGCAAGGAAGCAACCCCACTTCGTAAGATCCACAAAAGGAGCGTCCCGTTACGGAAGCCAAAGGAAAGATGGAGATAGGGATCGGGAAAACCGCTGCCCTCGGACACACCGGGCACCTAAAGCCCCTCTGCGCCCAAAGCCAAGGCGGCTCTGCACCACGGGCCGTGCACAGCTCCGGCGCAGGAGCCTTCCCGCGGCCCCGCTCTGCCCATCTCCAAGGACGGGGAGCAAGCCTTCCGGCCCTGCCTGCGCGGCGCCGCGACGAGCCCCCCCCTCCCCGCCCCCAGCGGCTGAAACGGTTACAGATTTCACAAGGTTATCGAATGGCATCACTGAAATTAGTTCACAGTTGTCTCCTGACGCACCAGCAGTAAAAACGAACCCAAATTACAAGAGGCTGATAGTTCCTTTTCTGTGTCACAGGCACTATTAAAAGCTCTCTCTCACAAAGCACCAGGGAGAGCTGTAGCAGAGTCAAGCTGTTCCTACAGCTATTAGGAACCGCGTATAATCCACGTTTCACACATGTTTGGGGCTGCTCTGGCTAATAACGGAGCCGTCTCGGCTGGCGGGGACGCGAGCTGGATCCGAGCAGGTTTCTTTGGGGCAGATGCACGCGTGCTGCTGCGGGCGCGAAAAGCCATGGCACGGCGCCTGCCCGGCCCCGCACGCCCGCCGCCGGGCCAGCGCCGATGCCAACGCGGATCCAAGCTTCGCCCTCGTCCGTAAGAAGCGAGACGAGGGATGCAAGGGGGCGAGGGAAGGGGCGCACGGTCCCCCGGCTGCCCCGGGCAGCACCCCGGCCCCGGGAGCGCCGGCCGGCCGGCGAAAGGGCGCTCTTGCATAACGAGCGTGAATCAGGTCTTTGTTACGAGATATTGCACAACGCGAGAGAAAGAAAATGAAGCAGCAATGATCAAGTAAGGAGCTGAAAAATATTACAAAATCTTAATCCGCCCCATGAGACCCTCTAGGGTGCTTTCAAATACAGAGAGAAATTGCCTAATTAGCTTTTTTTTTTTTTTTTCAAATGGATAATTGCCTTCATGAGCTTTCACAGGCAGCTTAGCAAYCTTTTAACATACGCACACACACTGTATGGAACAGCCGAACGCTTCTGAAAGGGGTTTTATACCTTTCCCGAAGAGCTGCTGACAGTAAACCTCAAGCAATACAGGCAGGGGCTGTAATGGGCACTTGGGTGTCGTTAGTAAAAACACTATTCAGAGTTCGCTGGTCAATACGTGTTCACATAAAAGGGCAATGTTCTAATATTCATAATCCCAGGGCCCACAGGGCAGGGTTTTAATGAAAGTCTGTACAGTTCTGGTCTCCGCAACATCAAAGAGACCAATAAAACTCCTCTCACATGCTGACAGGCAAAAGTCAGACGGTGAAACGCAAAAATGGGAAAAGGCCCGGCCCAGCCCCAAGCTTTGCCTCAGCGAGGCAGCTCCGGCGGGAGCGGGCTGGGGGCAGGGGCGCGCGCACGCCCCGGCCCCGGGAACGTGCCCAAAGCGCGGCGCGCTGCACCCGGGAGCCGCCGTGTGTTTCTGCTAAAGCCTCRTGCGAGGAATAAGAAGCAGATGTGGGCTGACGAGGGCACCCAGGTGATGCGGGGCAGCCCGCATCCTGCGCGCCCTGAATGACAGGATGCAGCTGCCGCCGTGTTTTCCCGGCCGCAGGCTCGTACCTTTGCAAAACAAGGCCGGGTCGGGCAAGGCGGGGGGAGCCGCGGCGGGAAGAAGGGCACCATTTAACGCCTCTCATTGCTAGTCAAGCCGACATCCTGCAGAGACGCAGCGAGGCACGGCTCCAGGAGCGGCGCGGCTCGGCAGCGCCGGCGCGGGAGCGGGGCTGCGGCTCTCCTGGGGCAGCGCTCGCTCGCAGAGCACACGGCGTCCTGCCGGCCGCGGCTCCCTCGGCACCGGCCGCGGCTCGGCCTCATTGTTCCACTTCCTCTCCCCGGCTCGTTCTCACCCTGCTCCATCCCACTTCCT
The DNA here is from genome assembly GCF_003343035.1 of Apteryx rowi. Lineage (NCBI taxonomy): Eukaryota > Metazoa > Chordata > Aves > Apterygiformes > Apterygidae > Apteryx > Apteryx rowi. Next base: position 45,548 of record NW_020450832.1, on the reverse strand, counting down.
CCTCCCACAGGATGAGGCTTCCAAGCCAGGCTCCGCTTCCCAGGGAAGAGCAMCCCCCAGCCCGCCCCGGCGCTCGCCTCCCCTCGCGCTGGCCCGGCACAAAACAAACCAAGGTGCATTGGGAAGGAAGCAGAGATTTTACTGGGAACACGCTTGTTAGTATGTTAGGAGCCRCACAGCTTGTCCCTGGGAAGTTTATGAGCCAAGAGTTCTAAAAATGCCTTCCTCCAAGGTAGGATTATTTAATCCAGCATCAAGTACTATGCAATAAGGACTAAAGCTGACRAGCTCTTAATACATGCAGCGGGTACGCCAGGGCAACTTAAGATTCGCTGTGCTACATGATGATTAAACGCAGGCTTCCTGCTCTGCCTCCCCGGTTCATGCGGAGAAGCGGAGAAGAGATTTAGCAAACTCCAGCGGACACCGTCTTTTATGGGACTTTTTTTTTTATTTTCCCAGTCACAAGAACACGTGTCATTAGCAACCCCTCCTGAAACGAGCAGCTGTTCTCTGGCCATTACTGCTCCAAAATTAACCAAGAYGGAAGAATTCAATTGCATCCCTCCTCCCAGCCCTGCTGAGTGTGCATGATGGAGGGATTGAGAGCATCTTCTGCTACGAGTTCCCGGGCATCTCGGTGCCTGAGAAGGCACACGCGCCTTGGATGAACCATTAGCGTAACGCATAAAACCCCACCGTCAGGGACAGAGCAACCCAGGAGTGAATGTTATCAGAGGCAGCACCGGTGTCTCAGAGACTCTCAAATCTGYTCAGCAGGAACATAGCCAACAACCAGGAGGAGGATAATCTCCAGAAGAGACAGCCCTTTTCTCGCTTCCGTTCTCAATCTCTGCGAGGATATTTCAAGGCCCCCAAAGAACAAAAAACCCGAGCAGAACCAAACAAAAATAAAATAAAGAAACAGGACACAGCCACAGATGAGGGGCAGCACAGGGTCACACGACACCTGCTAGCGATGGCCTTGCAAGGCAAGCCTGCAGCTGGGGAAGGGAGGGTTCGGCCGTAATTCTATCAACRGCCACAGTAAACAAATAATAAATAACGTGAACCAGTAAACAAAGCTGAGGCATAATCACGGGCTTTGTCAGAGCTAAAACCGAATCCAAATTTATATCCTCACAACCAAAAAAAAGTCAGTGCCCATAAATTTACATACCTTTGAGTGCAATGAATGGCTTGTTATTGGAACCATGGACAATGCGCTGGCAGAAACAGTGAAAGCAGCCCTGTTTGGCTCCTTGCACCCTTCATACAGGTGGCCAGCACAGAGCTATCTCTGGGCTGTGCTCACAGAGCTGCTTTTATCACCCCGCAYGGGTAGTTCTGTGCTCTGTCACTAGAGGGGGGCCCTGGTCTCCCCCATGGGCCCTCCCTTCCCCTTCCTTTTCTGAAGGAACAGCCCTCCAGAAGGTCTCCTCAGAGCTCCCACCAGGCATTTCCAGAAGGCAAAACCGCACCTTTTTCTTGGGAAAAGTTTCTAGGATGCTCTAAAGATGCACAGAAATGCCTGGAAACAACTCTGCTTCCACCACAGGGTTTTTTYCCCCCCCCCTCCAGAGATGGAGCTGGGGCGAAGGGCTGGGAGGCACGACTCAAGCAGACACGTACCTGGGATTTTGACAGAATCGTGGTCAATTCTGGTCTCCTCTCCTTCAAGGCGCTCCAAGCCCRCTGCTTCTGTCTTCACAGGGGTGTCCTCCGTTGCAGACAAGGTGGTGTATGTACTAATAACCAGTATTCCCAGGCCAATCCACAGTATAATCTGCACAGTGCGTCAGAGCTCCAGTTAGCACAGTAAAACAAATGGGACTGCTCTATACAACATTCTTCACACAAACAGTATCTCCAAACAATTCAAAGCTCAGTGCAATTACAGATGTCAATAAGTGAGAGAAGAGGAGAAAATTTTAAGAGGCAAAAAGGAAGGAACAGTAGCTTTTGGCTGAGGTTTGTATTTGGATATAGATATCAGCAAGTGATAGTTTCAGATGCTGGAAGCTGTTGAAAAGAMGACTCCTGTATCAGAAGGGCTCAGAAGCAAGTGGACAAGGTATAAGAACAGTAAAATGCATCTGGTGGACAAGAGTCCAGCTGCAAAGACTCATTCCCTGGTATTTTCAACAGCTACATTAGAACACCGTGAAATCAGATCTGGCTGAGAACAGCAGACTGACCTGTTTACAACCTAGAAATGTTTCTAGTGAATTGTTTAAAAATTCTTATTTTTCAGAACAAGAACAAGACCTTCACAAGGTCCTGGTGGCTAGTGCTCAAGAAGCTGATAAGAAGCAACTTGCTGATTTTCAAAGAGCTGAGACCAAATAGAAAAAAAAAAAAAAGTAAGATGGAATCTGGATCCTGAGAAGGGAAGAACTCTGAAGTTCTCTAACTTATAAAGGAGAAGGAGAACACCACCAAAAGGCAAATTTCTACAGCTAATTTTATCATTATGAAAAGACAAAATTTACAGGGTCTAATTCTACATGAGCCATAAGAATAAGAAACTCTACACCTTTGATTAAAAAAAAAAAAAAAGAATCCTCTGGGAGTGCCGGCAATTCATGGGATAATGCAAGAAGGACAAGCAAGAAGATGTGCAATAGCAATATGGGCATAGGAACGTTTGCCTGTTCATGTGGCAGAGCTGCCAAAAGCCTGTCTGCTGCTCCAAATGAAAGCGGTACCAGTTCAAAGAGCTGAGTGGATGGATTGCTGGCTGACAACACTGACTGGTAAGATTTAATTAAACTCCAATATATTATTTTTACCTAGTTAATCATGGCAATTGTCACAGTAAGGGCTTCTCATGGAACCTGGTCTGCATGTCAACGAGTCTACAGTGCTATGAACGACTGATAGGAGAAACTCTGTGCTGAAGATAGCAGGCAAAGAAACTGCACCCTCCACTAGAAACTCAGGTCTCCCCATAAACTTCTTCTCACAAAGATGCACAAGACCATGAAAGCAACAGGAACAATCATATGCAAAACAAAATGTCTCTGCAAAGCTGAGAAGTTAAATGTTTGCAATAAACTGGTATTTATTATGCAGGAATTTCTTTTCCTTTTTTTAAGTACATCCTGCTCTGCAACATTACGGACCTGGCTCATTTCTGCTGCTCTGCATATGGGAGCAAAGGTTCCACGGCAGTGCTGCAAACTGCATCTTCTCTTTATTTGCAACCAGCCGGCACCCGGTGCGACACACTCGGGGCGTGCAGGCAGCACACCGCTGGGTTCTTTCTGCTTTTTGCCAGTTTCCATCTCCACCCCCGCTGGGTGCATGCTGACTGCAGGCTTGCTGGGCTGAGGACACTGCTTTTTTCACCACATGCCTAACAGGAACAACTTGCTAGGCATGCTTCACAAGTCAGTCATATAAAAGTCTCTATCTTGCAAAAGAAACATGCTGCTTCRGTGCGAGATATTGTTACTGTCCAGTAGAAGTCAACCAACAAGCCGCCTGCCCCTTCTGGAGAGAGGTACAGCACAGGGAGTACACAGGTAATTCTGACTCGCCTTGTGGTATCAGGAGCTCRTGAGAGGACCATGTCCTGTGGGACTATACGCTCTCCCCTATTCCTCCAAAAGCCTTATCCTGCAACATTTAAGACACAATTGACACAAAGCACAACAAAAGGATGCAGCTCAGTGTGAGAAAAACAGGAACGGCTGCTAGGCACTGCTACCACAACTGAAGGCTGCTGCGGGCTGCAGGAAGGAAAAGACGGGAAACAAAGGGGAGAACTGAAACTGGATGGGAAGGTTTAAGCGTTGGCACCCCAAGGGAGGGACAAGAAGCTAACATTTTGCTCTCCCTCCTCCATTGTGAGGGGAGAGGTCACCCAGAAACACAGGTCAGCGTGGTCCAGAGCCACAGGCCCAGGAGACCCCATTCTCAGCATACCTCTGCAGACAGGAAGATGCCCTCAGAAAAGGYTGGCAGGATGCAAAGCAGCTCTGGACAAGACTAGCAGCATGGTCAGAGAGCAGAGGCCAGATCTTAGAGATGTTGTAAAGGAAACAAAAGTAAAATCTGGTCCCTGCCTTGCTGTGGGGTGCACAAAGAGCAGATATCCTGCCATCCTGCTCAGGCCAAAAGCAGAGTCAGCAGGTCTTTGCCACTTCTGCCCTCAGCTTGGAGCTTGTCCGCTTCCTTTCCTCACACAATCTGAAGTCCCAGCAGAAATGCATTTTGTGACTAGAAGGCTGTGCTAGCGTCTTCCAGAAACAACGGCAGAGAGGAAGAGCATTTCCACAAAGAGGATCTATTCTGGTGCTGCAGGAACTAGGAGCCACATGGGAGAAAAGGGAACTGTAGGAAACAGCTGAAAATATGAAATGCTTTAAAAGGATTTTTGTTGTTTCTTATCTAATTCTTAGTGGGGAACCACATAACTGAACGCCTTGGATTCAAAACCCCTTTGATTGTTTAACATTTGGAGTTCATCTGTAAGCTTCTCAGAGCAGTGGGTACGCACACACGCAGCATTCAAAAACAGGCTGGGCTGTGCGTGAACCAACAGCCTTCCCTCACCTTCAGCTCCACCCCATCCTCACCTACCCCCTGAGCAACCGCAGACTGGAATAAAGAGGTCCACAATTTGGTCGAATTCCATGGAGATATTTACGACATGTAAAAACAGGCAGTTTGTACTCGAGGGGCTACCAAGGCTAATCTCTGGCAATCAAAGGAACAGGAATGCAGGCTGCAAGGACTAGGTGGCTCAAGAAACTGAACCCAGGCAGAGGAACCACCTACCCCCGAGCAATGCTGCCGAAGAGTGGAGAACCAAGAGCAAATGGAGGGGGAACACCGCAGAGCGGTTACAAGCAGCTAGGGACTGGAGCACAGTCACACCAAATAAAGTCAGTGTCCGGTCTCTAGTAGCTACAGCAGGTTTGGCAGCACTGACTTAAAGCTGCCTCTTGCCTTCATACGTGAGCCACACACTCCCAAACTCTTCCAGGGGACTTTTTTCTTTTTTTAAACAATTCATCAGAACAGTTTGAAGTCAGGATGCTCTGAAAGGGTTGGTCTTTCTTTACTTATTATTTTTTATTATTATTAAAGGCCCCACATTTGTAGATGAAGGTCATTAAGGGACTGAGGCATGCAGTCAGTCAGCCCAGGGAGCAAAAATGACCTCACTGAAATTTAAAAAAAAAGAGAAAAAAAGAGCAGCCACTTATCTCCCTTCTTCAACTTAATACAGTGTCATGAGACAAGGTCTCAGTGACAGCACTTCAGCGAGAATACAGAAACTTCATCTGCTCCTACGTCGCTGCCGGGTTGCGGAGGGGCTTCTCCAGCAGGACAGCAGAGATCCATCCCTGGGTGGATGCCTCCACACACACAAGCCAGCAACATAAAGCAAAGGCCACACTCAGGCTGAAAGTCAACTCGCTATTTTGGAAGGCTCCTGCTGGCACCTGCAAGGCCTGCCAGGAGCACAGCTTACGGCTGCATGGGGTCCCCATCCTAGCAGTGAGCCTCAAAAGAGCTTTTTTTGTCCTCCATTCTGCAACTTCTTGCACTATGYAGCATTTGCTGAGCCAGGCAGACTGCAATGAAGCTGCCTAAACAGGAAGAGTCTCCCCCACACCTCTGAGCAGGCAACGTACAGAGGGCAGAGACCATTCTCCAGAGGCACCTCTTAACGTGGACATCACAGGAGTACGCGCMAACACCTCTGGCTGCAACCTCTTCTGACGTGCAGGTCAGCAATGCAAGAGGCCTGTCTCCCGAGAGGAGCGCTCTGAGCACAGGCAGGAATTCAGAAATGGAATTTTACATGTCCGTTTCCTCCGCTGGTTGCTCTCCCTCAGTCATCCTTCCTCCCAGAAGATGACTTGAACTTTGTACAGAAGTGTCATTAGCTCAGGCCATCCCCTCCAACCACGCCTGAGCCATCAGCAGGACTCAAAAGCTGCATTTGTCTAGGGTGACGACATCCTCTAAACTGTGTTGTTTTGGACACCAAGTAGTTTGGAGGGACAGAGTAATCACGAAGGAATGCAAGAACCCTGGTCGCCCCGGGTTTCTCTGTTGCGCTTTGACAGAGATGCTACGCTTTAAGAACTGTAGCAAGCGAAAACTTGTGTGCGGCGAAGGCGTGCTGGCCGCTGCACGAGGAGGAGAGGGCAGARGGGATCTCTCTTTCCATTCATATAGGAGCACGATGAGAGGGGTCATTTCCTGACCTTGAGCAGCCTCTCTGTGGCTCCTCTTCCCCAACTGGGACAACAGTAACTCCCGGCCTCCCTAGGAGGGGCCTCTCAGACAAGCTTGTGTCAACACTGGGAAGCCAACACCTTCCTGTTAGAAGTTAAACACTCTGTTTACAGACCTTAACGCGACCTTCAGCAGTACTCTGCCAAACCTCGCTCTGTCCCCCCCACTCGAGGCTCCCAGAGGGCAGCAGGACACGGACCTGCACCTTTACAGGGACATGCTTGACGCTAACCACAAAAAGGGGGACTTTTTCCCCAATTCATTCACAGCTCTGCATGCCTGAATTTAAGCTTTTTAACTTGCCCTAGTTTGCTCTGTCACCTGATCGTCTTTCCAACATACCAAGGCTTTCAACTAAGCCACCCCCATAGCCTAATCCAAGCGGCAATTCCCAGACCCTGGCTGGCTGCCAGCTGTTGACTGACCAGCGGCTGTAATAATTAACAACTCACTGGCAGAACCCGGTGCTCTTTGCTGGCCAAGAAACATCTGGGACTGCCCGTATCCCTCTCCCCCTGGAATCCTCTTCACTACCTTTAATGCACCTCCTCTATTTTTTAACCTAAGCTTGCGCCATCTTTCCAACTCTGTGACACTGAACTTCCCATATTGCCAGCCCTGTAAGCTACCCACCACTGGACTTTGCTTGAAGCCAGAGGTGGCTTAATAAAACAGCCAGCTCTCAGCAAGAGCACGCATGCAGAAAAACTACTGGAAGAGTCAAGATAATTTAGGCAAGCCGGAGCTGAGAAATTATAAGAGCTGAAGTTGAGAAGGTCTGTTGCTTTGGTAACAAATTTAAGGATGATGGAGGTAGGGAGAGAGAACATACACACGTTTAGACATAGAAGAGTGGGAAGGGACAGCTATGCCCAGAGCTGGCCCCTTCTCCCCCATGACTGCCACTTTTCACAGGAGCATATTTTGATGGAGTGGAGTGCCTGATCAAAGAAGGGAGGAAAGGAGGAGGAGACCAAAGACAGAGCTTCAGGGAAAGAATAAATGAGTCCTTCCAGAAGACCCGGAGGAGCAAGGAGAGGGTGGGCCCAGAATCCAGTTTTCAGAGTGGAGGCAGGGAGGCGTTCTGCAGCCTTGTGCATTTCTGAAGACAGGTGTGCCCTTGCTGCAATGCTTCAGAGCATCAGTCAAAGCAAGTATGTAAACTTGACAGGCGATGGATCATTCAAGAGAAGGCTGGACAGCTTGCTACCAGCCCCTTGAAATGCCAGGGTAACCTGAGGGCTGATGCTTTAGATAAGCCCTTATCCTTGGTGGGGATTTCTGCAGGACAAACATCTTCCTCACCAGTCTTGTGACCAGCATTTCAGGTCATGCATTATGAGGGCCCCAGTGTTCAACTGCGGGCAGCTGACAGTTGCCTCTAGGCAGCCAGTCTAAGAGCTCAGCATATCCTAAGTGCAGTTACAAGGCACTGCAGAGCAACATTCTGGCTCAGCCGGAATAGAAAGCAATTCTTGAAAGTGCTCTTTGTTTCCCTGAAAAATCCAAGCTGGCATTCAGACTCCCGCTTAGGGTTTCAGTCAAAGAAGTTAGGATGAAAGTGTCAGAATTCAGAGTGAAAGCTGGAAAGTTGGACTATTTCCTTGTGTCGGAGAAAGCATGGGGAAAGAAAAAAAAAAATACACCCTGCTTAAAAACTTCATGTACATTTGCAAACCCACAAGTCATTAAACACAGAAAAAGCCATTAGTTCAATAGGACCCACAAAAATGTCTTGCTCTCCCCCTGCTGACTCTGCAGTTTGCCGAAAACCTTATTCCCATAGCAGCGCTGTCGTGACTGGCAATGCTGGAACAGAGGCCTGCTAAAAGGCCATGGATTAAGTTATTGTCAGAAAAAAACAAAACATTTTAATTTCAGCTCYATAAAAACACAGTATTTGCAAAAACAGAAAGATCAAGCTTAGCAAAGAGACACTTTGTTTCAGTCCCTGAGGAGGCCAATTCAAACTGGAGCAAAAGGAAAAGCTGAACTTCTAATAGCCTCTGAACGACCCCGATTTTTTAAAAATCAATTCCTGAAGCAACACCTCTATGTGTGTGTTCCTTTTTATTGTTATTTTGGTTGAAACCAGAAAGCCGAGGGTCAGCAGCAAGAACCGCATCGCTGAGAAACCTTGTTTATTTTACATCTCAACCTGTCTGGGCTGGGTAAGGCCCGTTAAGGTTTTATATGCTGCCTGGATTTCTCATTCTGTGGATACGGAACTGAAGCCTACCTGACAGGGGGCCGGAAGCAGCATTTTATGCATTAAATTAATGCTTTGCTTGCTGCTGGAGGGATGAAGAGGTGGTGTTCTAGCACAGGGCAGGCCATGCGCTGAGCCAGCACCTCCTCTTCTGCTGTCTGCGTGCTCGTGAGCAACTCTGCTCCGAGCAGGCAACCGCAACGGCTCCCACCTGTAACGGGGCAGACTGGAAGGTTGGAAGAGCTGTTGAGCAGTTTCCCTGCTGCAGCCAAATTAGGCATGTTCCCAGGCTCTACAGAGGGCTTGGGGGATGTCAAGTAGCACGAGCACTGACCTGTGAGCAAAGGGCATTCTTGTGGATCTTCTTGTAAATAAGAGCTGGGCAGATAAAACAGATGAGGCTTCCCATCGTAGCACCTGTTAGGCCCAGGACCGTTTCCACTGGCAAAGAAGAACAAGAAGTCAGCAGGGTCCTCCTCCGGGGCAGCCGGAGCAGCAACGCCCAGCGGCTGTGCCTGCGTCCCCAGGGAGACCGCAACGCGAGCCCAGCGGGACGGGCGATCCCTGCCCAGGGCAGCGCCAGCCGCTGCAACCAGCGCTGCATTCAAGCTGCTGGTAGCAACTTCACACCGCTGCGCAGCACTGAGAGGCTTTTCCTCAGCAAAGACATGACGCCCCCCCCTCTCCCCCCAGGGATCAGAGGTCCTGCTCATTACCACACACTGTACGCAGCCCTGTGCATTCACACAGTGCCAGAGCTAAGTGGAAGCTCTAAGAGTTTTGGAGGAAAAGCTTCAAATGTTGAGTTACCACTGCAAATACCAGACCTGGTGCGGGATGGAAAAGAGAGCGCAGCAAATAAAAGTAAGCACAGAAAGTAATCAAGCAACCAAATCCTTGTCCCCCGCCACCTCACTCACCATTTGGGATCATGATGCCTCCTACCATGGTTCCAAACACAACAGCCAGTGTGAGGGCTTTAAACCGAAGGGGGGGCATATAACCCCCAGCAGCAAAGGTACCATCTTTTTGCTAGAAGAGAAAGGGTGGGAGGGGAAGAGAATGAATTTAGCCCCTGCTTTGCACCTGCACAGTTCAAAAGCGATTACCCCAGCAGCCTCTGCCGGTGGGGCCGAAGAGGCCAAGAAGGACTGAACAGCGGCAGTTTCACCCGAACACGGTGGTCTCCAGAGTGGTGAAGGCTGGTGGGGGGGGCAGTTAGATGTGGTTGAGCAGTTTTAATATGCAACTGCAGCTTGAACCTTCAAAATGAGAGTGAAGAGGAGGCACAAAGCCAAAGCTGCTGTTTTCCATCCTGCCTCAAATGTGAACTGTACAGCTGTAGTCAGATCCTTCTGCCAGTGCTGCTGCCACTCAGTCTCTCTGAACAGCCTCAAGGCCGAGGGCATGAGAAAAAGGCACAGCAGAGAAGGCAGGAGGAAGGATGGTCATGGGGGAAGAGCTCTGTGTTTGCTACAGCAAAGCATTCCTTAATATCAGCTCCTCTGACTGTACAGAAGACACCCTAGCCAGACTTCAGAGAGGATGAATGGCCCTGCTTGGGAGCAACTGATAGGGGAGGCTTTCCAGATGCCCTCCATTTCCCATCCCATCCCCACATTCCCCTGGCAGGAGACGTGGAAAGCACAGGACACAGCGAATCTACATGCCCTGAAGAACAGGCAGTTCCCCACTCTCCTGGCTGCACAGATAGGAACTGGAAGCAAAGTAACACGTTCAGATCCCAAAGAGCGATGAGCAGAGCCCAGGCGAGAACTGAGGCCTTCCCAAGTGTTGCCAGCGCTTACTCTCTGCGCCCGCTGACTTTCACCAATAGTCTTTCCCCATCCCCAGACCCTCCCAACGTGAGAAAAGCGCCGGGGGCTTCTCACAGGCAGAAGCGGCAGGATTTAGAGCTATAAATTGCTTGAGTTTTATTTCCTGCCCTAAGAGGTTTCTATTTATGCGGATACACAAAGGCCTCAGAACATTCCCACAATCTCTTACTGTTATTTACTGAATACCATCGGCATGCTTACTGCTGTACAATACACAGAGGAGAACACGCTACTGCCACAAGGGACTTACAGTCTAAGTCAGACAGACCAACTATAGTCACAAAGGCTGTCTGAAGATCTGACCCTGGGAAAGGTGAATGTGTGGGAGAGGGGTGTATTCCAAGGCATGTTGCTGCACCAGATCAGCACCGAACAGCCAGGGGAGGCACTGGAGGAAGGGGACATCTGAACCTGAATAGAAGGCTGTTCAGGGAACTATTGAGGAAGGTGCAAGGATTAGAATAATAATAAAAGGGCAGAAATGAGCAAGCACACAGAAGTGAGGAGAAATGAATCTGTGCTGGTCTCTGAGGCCAGGATCAGAAGCTTGAGCTATACTCAAAGCAAGATCGAGTCGGTCAGCGAAAGGATGCCAGCCGGAGCAGTGGGAAATAAGGAGGCTCCTCTGTTTCTAAAAACACATTTCTCCCTCCTTCCAAAAGGGAGAACCACCTCAGCTTCAAACTGCGTAACACTTGTAAGTGAGAGCCTAAATTACCAGCAGAGCAGGGAAGTAGCAGCCACATGACTTGGGGTGTAGCAGAGCACTAGCAGCTTCAGACTCACAACCCTAGCACTTCTGCCCACGAAATTCCTCTGCAGAGAGGACAAGAACCTCAAAGTAGCACAGATTAACCATTCTGCAGAGCAGGATTTACAGACTGCCATGGGCCTCCTGCTGCGCTGCTACCACACACCAGACACTTACAATTTCACTGTGAGTTAAGGCTTCATCCCTCTGAATAGCAAGCATCAACCACGAGTCAGAAATACGCTGTTGTCAATGGAGTCTCACAGCGCCAAGGCACATTTGTAACCCAAGTCATCAGTCAACAGCTGAAGCCAAATAGTCACAATAACCCTTCAAAGAGCAAGTTTCAAAGGTGCACGCTGAGGCAGCCCATTGCTCCTCACCACACAAGAGGATCTTACCTGCTGCTCAAAGAGAAGGGTGTTCAGCGCCTGTCTGCAGGGGAGGATCATCATCGGAAACCCCACAGCTACCGACATCATGAACCCCACTCGAATCATCTCCGTCACAAGGTTGGAAGGGAAGTTCATTAGGACGTTCCCAGCAATGGCTTCAGTGTAACTCACATAGCCAAAGAACCCCACCTGTCCGGCAGGAGGGGAAGTGAGCGGATGGGATTTGTTTCCAAGGCACATTCATACATGCTTCTTAAAAAAAGGGTGGGGGGGTCAGCAGCCTCCTATGAGTTAAGACCAGCCAGCCAAGATTGGGGCAACCTCCACAGAGGCTTTCCAGGGGCCATAGCTGCAACACTTCTGAAAACTGAGACGGGCAGTTAAAGAACAGTGGGTCCTTCCTAAAAACAGAAGAAAGATTCTTGCAGAACATAGGGGGCTTTCATAAAGGACACTGCAGTGAGGGAAAGCTGTCACCGCCATGACATTAAGCAGCGATACTGTGCTGCCTGCCAGGCCCACAGACCCAACTCCTCCAATGAAGGAGGAGCTGTAACAATTACGCGCAGCAGCCTAGCTCACAGGGGCAGGCTCTTCTCAGGAATCATTAATTCAGTTTTATTTACTGGTACTTTATGATGCATAACTTTCTTCACATCTTTCCAACTGCAACAGGCCAAAAAGAAGCTCTCCTAAATTCTGCACAGCACCTCCTGTGCCAGGTCAGGCCCTGGAAGGCAGACCCCAGGCTGATGTGCATGAAGTGACGGCTGGGTCTCCACTGTCTCCACCCAGGGAGGCGTGCAACGCTGAAAACCTGGACTCTCCAAACGCCTCCTGCACTGTTCAGCACATCACCTCCCACTTCATTTTGCTTTCAGCAAAATGACTTACCTTTCAGAACAAATACAGATAATTAGAAACCAGCCCCATCCAAAGATAAATTATCATCCCTATCGCCAGAAGTCATGCTCTGGAGGGGCAAGGAAAGAGAAGGGGAAATTTCTTACCGTAATATAAAAGGTGGTGACCACATTTAGGGAAGAAGCAAATATGGAGCTCATTATTTTAACAGATGGCTCGTCCAAGCTATCATAGGTAGGCAAGACCTGACTGGAGAAAAAGGTAAATTATTTGAGGAAACTTTCCACAGAGAGAGAGCAAAACCCAACTCAAGCACATTCCCTGCCTCAGCCCAGCAGCAAAGAATCCCTGACACCTTCCCCCTATAGCGCATAAACACTCGCTGCTATTCCACAATTTATATTGCTAATGCCAAGAGATTTCAGAACACTCATAACTTTAAGTGTTGCAAAAATATTCCTGCTCTCCCCACCCCACCACGTGGAGCTAAACGTGTGATGTAAACATTTTGGTTCAAAAGTGTTGCAAAATGAATGACCATTTGTTCCACTGAAACACCAGTGGCACCAGGCCAGGCAGCACATTGGAGATTATTGTTCTTGGAGCTCTCTATGCTGATAATTAAAGCAACGCAGTGTTTACAGAGTAAAAGCAGGAAGAGGGTTAGAGCATCACACTGTCTAAAAGAAAAGTTAAACAAACAAAACTAAATGCAGCGCCTGTCATATTTCAGTGCTGCTGCTAGAGCTCAGTTCATAGAAAGCTGGGAGCGCCAATTACACGGGATTTGGGGTATTTACAGACTTGGAAAGCATGTGGAATGCACTTTTTGACATCAGGTGCATATTTTAGCAACTCATTAACCTCTTGTTACTTGAATTCAAGTGGCCACATCCTGGCTTCATGTTACTGACGTAACTCTCAAGAGGAAAGGGTGGGGGGTGCATCCAGTTAGCAGGGAAGGGGGTATCCCCAGCTCCAGTGGGCAAAAAGCCATTAACAGAAAGTGTGTCAAGCTGAGGCCAAGCAGAAGAAATCCTTAACCCTTAATCCCTTAACGTCAAATGGTTCTGCACAAAGGAAGCCGAGCATCAGCTTAAAGTAACCAATGAGATACGCGCAGGGTCTGTGAATGCAGCACTGCGACAGCCGTTTACTGGCAAGGACCGAAGAGACCAGCTTCCCAAGGAGTCTCTCGGCTTCCTCCATGCCCTCCATACAGCGACCTCTGCTAGATTAACTGACTGTGTCTTGGACTTTAGCCCCATGAGGAGGAGGAGGAGGCCAGCCAAACGTACAGGCCCAGGAAGGAGAAGAAAGAGGGGAAACAAGAGAGGTCAGCAAGGCTCTGCAGCGCACGGGACGACGCAGCCAGTAAGGCCAGGTTTATGCTTTTGCAGGAGCAACAGCAATGTGGCGACATGGGGAAAAGGGCCACATGAAGTCCAGCTGCACCCAGGCCTCCTGCGATCACATAACAGCACCCATTTAGTCAACTTGGGTTTGCAGGAACGGCAGAGTCCCTCAAACCCTGACAGTGCGCCGTTGGGCCCTGCTGACTATCAAAAGCTCTCAAGGCAGGGCAAGGGGGCAAGAAGCACAAAATAGGCAGCATGCCCTGACCTGCTTGGGGTTTATTTTTAAGCAAAATGACTGTGCTGAAGGCCAGCAAAGGATCAGGGATCTTTCCCTGATGAATGCGCCACATGTTATCTGTTACACTGTATGTATTCTAATAACAGCACCTCAAAGAGCATGCAAAGCAGATATTTAAATCGTCCCCCTATTCCTGAATAGGGAAGTAGACAAGTCAGCACAAGTGCCAAGACTAGATTCAGAAAAAACAGCCTTGCCTCAGAGCTGGCCAGAGCTATCTCAGAATATCCAACTGTTCGTCTTCATCGTAATGACCACCTTGCATCGTGTTCCTCTGAACTCACGACTGACATTCGTCAGCCCACAGGGAAATGATATTCACAGAGGTAATGAACAGCATTCTGACTTTTATTATTGCTGTGAATTCAGCAGTGTTACATCCACTTACACCAGTATAACCAACCCCAGAAATTAGCCTGGAAAGCCCTACTCGCTTCACTTCTACTCAGAGGGTTCAGGGACTTGACCAAGGCCACAAAGAAAGGCCGGGACAGGAGTAACCCTTCAGTTCCCACGTTCCCAGTTCTCAGCTCCACAGCAAATTTCCATGCTGCATAACGGTAGAGGAGTGACCTACTTTGCAAGTTCAGCAACAACAGGATAGCTTTTAAAGAGTGAAGGGTATTGAACTCACAAGTAAAGCAGGGTCAGATTTTCAAGCTAGGAGAAAAATAGTGCATTTATTTGTCCTCACTGTATGCTGCATTTACATGCTGAAGGAAAACGATTTTTGTTTTATGTTAGAATTATTTATTTTTTAAAAGGCGATTCAGAGGTTAGCAAAATTAAACCTACCTAGCCAAGAGTAACATGCTTGTAAAGATTGCCTGGGCTAGGGACAGCATATTGCTCTGATGCTTGGAAAAAAATGCACAGATTTAGGTTTGGCTTGCCACGTAAGTGCCGTAATGGAGTCTATATTTAGGTATGTGCACACTGGTCCAGACCAAACGATTTCCCTGCATTTCCAACTCCCAGCAAAATTGTGCTGGGCACTGTGTGGCTACCAAAAGAAAAAGGAAAATTTTGGAATTTAAAAACTCTAAAATGTTGACAAGGTGAAGCTGTAAAAGAATACAACTCCCTTCGCCAGTTGTAATGGAGACATTAAACAGCAAGACTGGAGCGCGTTCGGGTAGGAACCAAGCTGCCAAGAGAGCCGATAAGTGGAAAATGATGATTTGGATCTTGCATGTGGGTGTAAACACAGCAGTCTGAACAAATTTTATCTGTCACATTCATTTACTGTTGGCATGCTACCCGTTTGCTAGAACTACAGGGGGGAAAGCCCGACTCTGCCAGCCTTCCAAACAAGGATGGTCTTTTCCGTGTCCACATTTGGATTTACACTTCTATTTAAAGTCTGTTACTATTCTGGCCAGGCACGTATCGCTCACTTGCCATTTTGGTGGAGAAGGTAATGCTGCTAGAAACATAAAACAGCCTGGTCTGCCATCGTGTTCCTCCATGCGCCAAGGGAAGCCCTGCTTAAAAGCAGGTAAGCGGAAGCACGCAAACACCTATGCAAAGTCGACGACTTTGCAATCTTCTTCCGAGTATTCTCAACCAAGTTGCGGCCGTGCGCGCGTTACCCTGCAGGGGCCCTGCGGCCATTAGGAGCGACACAGCCCTGCTGTCTTTCCTGCTACTAAATCACTCCCTTCAAGCAATGGGAGAAATTCATCACTCATGCAGCTGTACCAGAAGCAATGTGCATGACGCTAAGGATCTGTTTGGCCCAAATGATCTTATGTTGCTCAAGTACAACAACTCCCGAGTGAAATATAACTCCCTCCCCCATCTAGGTAACAAAAGGGTCACAAATGAATGAGACGCTGTACTTCAGCAGGCTGTAAAATATTTTGATTAAAATGAAATAGGAAACCAGATGGTATCTATCCCATGCAGATCCTCATGACCCTCTGCCCTCACAAAAACTCACTGCACACCACAACCACCAGAAGTGATAATGGCAGGTACTTACGACTGACAGGCAAAAGACATGCCAAAGATGGGGATGCAGCGAAAAATGCCCTCCCAGCGCGTGTAGCTAACTCGCTGCAGCCACTGCCCACTGAAGAGGCCATGCTTGAAAGAGGATAGTACAACCTGTAGCCGAGAGAAATAAAAGGGGTTAGATTCAACTCAAAACAACCTCATGGCAAGCAAACAGCACGGCAGCAATAGCACCAGCGCTGGGATAAAAGGCAACGTGAGACAGGTCTGAGGAACAGCTTACGCTGTGTATCACAGCCTGATCTCTATCAGAGAAATCCCCCAACTCCCCACCCCACCCACACACACCCACACGCTTTAATAAAGCTCCCAGCAGTCTCAATAGGTCCCTTGCCACCAAGGATCCTAGGGTATATTTTAAAAGATACATGGCGCTCCCCCTTGTTTGATGCCATCAGACATCATAGCACACACCAGGGTGGAACAATTTCCCCTGACACATTTAACTGCGAGGATTATTGTTCTCAGCAGTTTTTTTGCACTTTTTTTTTAAACAGGTTTTTTAAAACCAAACGGGAAACGACGTTCACCTTGGAGAATCCTGTTCAATGGAGAGAGACAAAGGTTCCTAAAAAAGGACTCCACCTGCACCCTGCTACTCCAGAACCATTTAACACCACCAGTGTCCTGAATACAAGGATAAACTTCATGAAAGCAAGGAGAGCAAGGCACCCAGACGGGGCTAGGAGAGCTCTTGCCCCATTGACAGGGGAACTGGCAGGCATTGGGTTGCACAGGAAACAGAAGGTAAATATGTCTGAATGCCTGTTTATAATATCGCCTGAATGGGGGTTTTCTAATCCCTAGAGATTATGTTTTAGTGCAGCCAACTCTGATGAAATGTTGTGGTTTTCTTAAAGGCACAGCTCCTGGAACACAGTGGTTTTGTAAGACACGCTCATTTAGAGTTTCCAGCCTCATTACAGAGGAAAGCTCAGAAGCGTGACCCAGTATAACCTACTAACCAAAATAAACAAAGGTAAGCAGAGAGAATTTCCACTCTCCCTTCTCCTTCCTTTTGTTTCCACTCTCCTAGGCCTGAAACCTGGGGGAGACAGGACTGCGACTCCAAGACTAAGCTGCACAAGCATCCAAGAGGTGAAAACTGAAGTCATTAAAAGACAAGTGAAAGTCTCCATCTATCAGAAAATGGTGCTATACAATTCGTGTTGGCCAAGCCAAACAGAGAAAGCTTTGGATAACTCTCAGCTTACCCTGCTTAATCTAAATGGTCAAGAATCCATTTATCTCAGTAAAGTGAAACTCTTCCATAAAAATCTAAAAACAAATATATCCTATGCACCAGATCTGAGAGTTTATTTCAGTGCATGAGAAACAGAAGTGCTGGTGTCTGAGAAATAAAACCACTCAATGCCTGAAAGGTGTTAACCATCAGCTGCAGAAAAGCATGCAAAGTACAAATCTTGTGTTCTTAACAAGAATCAGCCCCCCCGTAAACATCAGAAGCATTGAGGTTAAGGCAAAATATATATATATATATATATATATATATATATATATGATAAAAGTCACTCTGCTTCCAGGCACTTTTCCCCTAGTTCTGAGCCCTAAACTGCATAAGACACCAACAAGCAGTGTAAGCCACAATTTGATTTGGTTACCACGATCTATAGAATTTGTAGCAGTGGACAGACCCGCTGTCCAGTTTCTACAGTCTGTATATTCTCACCTTCATGAGCTTAAGTGAACGGGCACCTAGATTAGTCATTATGCATTATATCAGCACTATTTACCAGGAAGAGCGTTTTAAACTCGAGTCCTGCACTGCAGGCTGTCCACACAGGATAAGCCAGTGAACATCTGTGCTAGTCCAATAAAGAGAAGAGTATTCCCAGCATCAATACTCACCACAAACATGAAAACAGTGTAAAAGATCAGAGCCATGGCACTGAATGACTGTATGGAAGCCATCATGTTCCTCTGGAGGCTCAATGGAAGAACGATACATAGGGAGACAGCAAAGAGCAGGACTATCCGGAAGCTGCCAGACACCTGGAAAAGGGACCTACATAAAGAACTGAAGCGCGGAGCACACTTAAAATACCTGACAGAATTAGCAAAACAACTCCCACTGATGTGGTTAATTTTCCAGAATGAGAAAGAATGTAAAACCAGGACAGATTTGGAATGTAAAATTCTGTTTCTATACGTATTTAAAGAAAAAAATGATACTGAAAGCTTGCCATTTCTTTGGCTAGGTCTGTGATTAGCCTACACAGTCACTGGGTGCCACTGTTGCTCTACACAGTGTGTGACAGGT
This sequence comes from Apteryx rowi, assembly GCF_003343035.1. Lineage (NCBI taxonomy): Eukaryota > Metazoa > Chordata > Aves > Apterygiformes > Apterygidae > Apteryx > Apteryx rowi. The sequence continues at coordinate 27,280 of NW_020450832.1, read as the reverse complement.
CCATTCTGAAGTGGAAGAATTGGGGGGGGGGGAGTGTTTAAATGCTAATCCAGCACAAGCTATTCGAGTATTTCCATGCAGTTAAATGAAAACTAAACTTACTTTGGAAACAAGAGATTGAAGTCTTGAAAATTCTGATCCATAAAATTAATCAAAAACCTCACACTGGTATTTATTATAGCAGAACACTCTGAAATGCTTGGAAATATTTAATACCTAATTTGGCTGCAGCCACAACGCATCTTTTTAACTTCACAGTCCCTTAATCAGAGCTTAGCAGCATCAGGCAGAGCAGATAACGGCCCCGCCAAAATCCTTCTGCATGTCCATTTTGCTTCCCTGCACTGCCCTTACCCCGGCTCCGAGTGCTGCTGCTTGTGCCCCCGCTCGCAGCTCTCCAGGAAGAATAGCAAGAGTCTCCTCTCCACAAGGAGCACCTCAGAGAGCCTCCTGCCACAGCACATCTCCAGCCAACGCTGGGGTCATCAAAGAGCATATTTTATGTTAAAGGAGAAGCAGGTGCACAATAACTTTGGCCACCAAAACATCAAGGGGGAAGGGACAAAACACCCCCACTTGAACCAGAGTGCTGCAAGGGAATAAGAGCTCAGACAGAGGAACTGTCTGTCACTACTCTTTATGGGCAAGAATTAGACAGGAAGTACCATCTCCTTCAGGAAACTATTCTAGAATTAACAGAGACCAATTTCAAAAGAATGCCTTTGTTGGAAGTGCCTTGCTGGAGCTTTTACACATCTGATTGCTCCCCACAAGCCTGGGCTTCCAGGAGTTTATAGAGCAAAACGCTCTGTTCACAAGGCACGCCACTAATGCTCACCGTGAGAAGATCCCACATCACCTCGTGGCTTCCTGAACACACTATTAAGGTAGGACACTCTTTGCTGTTTCTAAAGCACACACAGCTCAGTACACCTACCAGAAGAATTTGGATAACTCTGTCTGCATTGATGTAATACAGTGAGGATGTATTTACCTGAAATCCAAGCAGCCGGGCAAAGAAGTTGGAGCCCAAATCACCAATCACAACATAGAAAGCAATGCAAGTTCCTAACATCAGCCCAATCATGCTGTAAAGACAAACAAACAAAAAAATCACACAGAAGTTAGGAAGCTGAAGCAGGGGCCCTGGAGCACAGCTTTTGCTCCTGGGCAGGTGTGTGACAACAGCCACATTTCCAGCAGATTCATACTCCGTAGCTCTCACTACAGGACAAGACTTTGTTAATGCTAAAACTACTTTAGAGACTTCTGGAGACATTGCCTGTAGCTGCCATGAATAAGGCTGTGGGTATTGGAAGCCCGGTGCTGACTGCACATTAGCAACGCGAACAGCACTAACACCCTGCTCAGAGGCGGCTGCGGTTCCCGCACGGGGAGCGACAGACCTCATGTCTACACTAGAGACCCCGCTGCTACAGTCACTGGCAAAGACAGACAAGGTTTTAGCACAGATAAGATCAAGGGCTACACTGCACACTCAACTGCAACATCTGGAGATCGCCTAGGATCCTACTGCAACATCCCATTTACCTAGGAACATTCAAAAAAGTTAAACTGAAACAGCTAACAGGGTACATTTAAAGTGACTTAAAACCTTGTGCCATCACTTGTTCACTTGTGTTCAGAGGTAAAGCAGCCTCAGCCGGCCTTGCTTCCGAGCGAGCACATCCACCCTCTAATTCAGCACAACTTTCTGGCATGTCATGGCGAAGACAGGCTCCAAGTTTTGGGGAACCCACACTGTGTTTCCATGCTGAAAACACGTTTGGCAGCCGGCAATGAAGTCGGTTCTCTGTTTACAGGAATACACCGGGGCCGCGAGCCTGTTCTCACAGCCGTAGCAGCAGGCTGTGCATCGGAACGGAGCCCTGCGGGTGCTACAGTGGAGGCACCATGCTTCTCTTCTCAGGTTTATGAAAGGCAGGCCTTCAGTTCTGCACTCAGTCCTAACAAAATAAAAGCCAAAGAAGCTCCATCCACCTCACATCCACATGTGATATCTTTGCTAGAGATGTAGTTTAACTGCTGTTCGGAGGCACAGAAGAAACAGACCTTAGAGATGGCAAGAACTCCTTTTTTTCTTCAGAAAAGTGTTGAAGAGAATCAGCCCGAGGTCTCTTAGTCCCACCCCTAGCAGCGAGGGTCTACCATGAAAGTCTCAATATCAAATCAGCTCTCAAACGTCTTTCCGCAAAATGAGCCGCACTTCAATAAAAAGATTGTTTCATGAACTGCTTCTCCTCCCATTCATGACTGCATGGACCACTTTCCCTCTCATTTCCAATTATATAACATCCCTGTGGCAATTACAGCAATTGCTTGCACGGACAAGTAACATTTGAGAAATATTCTGTGTATTTTTAGCATTCTGCAGCAGTTTGCAGCTGGGAAGAGAGAGAGCCCCAGCACCCACCACTCACCGGCCAGGGCTCGGGAGGCCTCCACCACAGAACCTCTGCTGGAAAAAGCAGTGCTGCAAGGGTGCCCCACCTCAGCAGGACCGCCAAACGCGGCCTGCTAGGGCTTTGCTACTCGCCTTGGGGTGGCCTGAGGAACAGGAGTCGGGCAGTTGCCAAGCTAGAAACCTCTTATCTTGAAAAAGAGTTTGGATTCCTCCCCACAAGGCATTTCCTAAAGCCTAGCGTCTTACAGAGCGAGGCAGGACCCCCTGTGAGGAGCACACAAAACCAGAGAAGCTAACGGGTGGATCAGAGGTACTGAACACACCCTCTCCCACTAACTCACGGCGATCTTGGCAGGCATTTCACCTCTGGAAAGAGGCCACAGATTACATGCCCACGATTTCATAGTGCACACAGCAGAGCAGGAGATCCGAGTTCGTTCCCTGACTTCTAGGCTCCGCTACTAGGGTGGAAAGGACTCCTTTTGCCACTTATAAAAGAGTGGGATGTGCTGAGGGCAAAATGTGCAAGCTACGCTTAGGTGATCTCCCTTCCTTTGTTCAAATTCCAGGTAGCAAGGAAGACTTTTGGGACCAGAGAAAACAGGAGCGTAAGAAATGAGAACACAGCAAGGCCACAAGAGGCTCCAGAGCAGCGTCTGTCATTAAAGAAAACCAAACTGTTCAAACTTTAAATAAGGAGCATATTACCTTGTTTCCACCAACATTTTTCCTGCTTTTCCATAGGCATGAAATGCTGGCATAAAAGAAAAAAACCATTGTAGTCAGTGAAACAAAGGTCCAGAACGGGTCACATACATCCGTTAGAAATTAAACAATAATAGTGACAAACAACAATTCAGCGGGAACCCGCTGGTGCTGTATTTTGGGGCTGGATTCCCTTCCCCACCCTCCCATTTTCTTTTTCAGACATGCCCTCCACAAATCAAAAGCCACATAAGACAAGAACAAAGATGAGGGAAAGATACAAAGCAGGTTCTTTTTTTCTACTTCATAAAAAAAAAAAGTAGTGTGAAGTAGCAGTCACACATGGCAACCATTAAAAGAAAGTCAGCGCAGAAGAGAAAATATGCATGTATAAGATGCTGTGTGGCAAAAAGTTACTGCAGTACGAAATTTCAATCAAACTCTCATTTTTATTTTTATCTTCCCACTATAACTGAACCGCCTGATGTTGCTGGATGGGAGATCTGAGACGGTGCCCAGAATGTTCAATTCCATACCCAGAATACCCAGTACTCACAACCCACACCAAAAGGTTGCTGCCAAGAGACATTTTTTTTCCATACTTTGGTTGTAGCTTGTAGCAGAAAATGATCAGTAGTCTTTAAATCATTGGGTTTTTTTCATAAAAAGAAAATGCCAAGAAAACTCTGCTTGTATTTTTAGATCTATCTTACTGGAGAGAACGGGAATTAAGACCTCCAGTTCCAAATACAGACCACATTGCTTGATTCTGTCAGTGTTAACTGCAGAGGACCAACACAAAAACAACCACCACCCTGGCTTCCCCCTTCGTGTTCTCTCAAGGTAGGGCACACATTACCGGAGTCAGCCAGGAAAGAAACGGTATTCACTTCTGGAAGCATCTTCTATTATTTTAAATATTAACTTACAAACACTGATTTCTTTGGACTCTACTAAAGCTAAAAATTAAGGAAACGGGATGTTCTCCCATAGAATGAGAAAAAAGCATGGTAAGAGACCCACAGCAGAACAAAACGGAACTGKTATGCAGGGTAGCGCTGAAAATAGACAATGGCTTGGTGATAGACAGGGTGGAAGACTGCCGCAACCACACGCACTGCCCGAGTGTGAAGAGAGGCTGCACCACTTCAGTCTCCAGCTCTCATCTTGTTTGGGAACTTGCAACAATAACGGAAAAAGGAAACAGCCCTCGAGTGGTTCAGTCAGATAGCTGGTATCAAAGGACTAGGTATGAAAGAAAGAGGAACCAGCTAGAGGAAAAATATCCCTCCCGGAGACTGGTTCATTAATGAACCAATCTCCAGAAGGACTACTGCTATTGCATTGTTCCTACAAGCTCCTTTTTTACATCACATAGAAATGTAGGTATCTCCAGATAATAACTACAGCTGCCGGCTATAGTCTAGGCTTGAGATTCTGAGAAACAATCAGTCTCCTTGGCTATTCTGAAATGATGTTCTAATACGAACAAACCTTCAAACATTATGCCAGATGTCCCCATCTGGGGACACTAGAAAAATTGGATCCTTTATCTTCTCAAGGAGGAAGGAGACGATGGCTATAAAATATAYTGTACAGTCAAATGTCTTTGGAACGGGATCTCTAGATGCCTAACAAGCTGGGTAGAGCTCAATCGGCTCAGTAATTAGAGATGCCCTTTTAAACCAAAAGTGGTTACTACAACAGGCAACCTGTGTTTCAGCTCTTTTCTCTGCAGGGAGCTGAGCCAAACTGCTTCCCAGGGGGGTGCAGCATGCTGCTGACGGTGTCAGTACYGAGCACAAAGAGTCTGCAAAGACCCAGGCCGCTTTCAGCTGCTGTAAGGGGTGGGGGGGAGGCATTAACTCATCTCCTGGTTAAATTCCATCTCAGAATCACACACGCTTCCCCGCCTGTTCACACATCTGTCCAAGACCCTTCCTTTCCACACAGTGCAGCTGAAAGGTGTTGAAGGGCAAAATATTTTTAATAACCAATCCCTTCATGCATATGGTGCTGCAGAGAGAAGATGTCTGGGCTAGATATTAGCCTGCCACGATCCTGGCTCTTTTGTAGTTGTAACGACTGCTCTCAGTGTTCCTCCGGAAGGGACTGGCTGACTGAAGTTAATTTGCAAAACTTTCTTACATCTTTCAGCACTGCCAAAGCCTCCCACAGAATCAGCTGCAGGGGCTGCCAGGATCTCTCGCAGATGTACCAGAGCACAAGCACACGGTGACAAAGGCTGTCTGTGTGGAGCTGCTCAACCTTGATGCATTAGGATGCATTGTAGGAGCGCTGCCTTTCCTCCCAGCGCTGTCCCTCCTCTGGCTGCTCCCGGTGGCACCTCTCCCAGGGCAAACGGAGGGAGGAAGGGGATGCATTTCTTTCAGTGCCAGCGTTTGTGTGCCAGGAGGTGCCAGGAAGTTTAGAAGCATTACTGGCCCTCTGTGTATTCGAGCCCCTTGGCTTCAGAGAGCGCAGAGGATCCCTTCTTCCTGGGAGACGCTCCAAGGTGAAGGGGACTTTCTGTACTTCGGCAAAGGGGAAGCAGCACACAAAGACTTGTTGTAAGGAGGCAGGGAGAGGCAATCCAGGCAGCTGGTATGGGAGTGGCTGGGCCAAGTCAGATGCTACCTGAGGGCTCCATGCTAATTGAGGCTTCCTTCCAGTATCGGAGGCACAGCCTTCGAGACCACACAACTTTTTAATCTTTTCATTTTCTAGCAGATATATTTTGGCAGAAGCTAAACTGTGCAGCTCAATAACAGTACCTTGGGCACTCTGAGCACCGAGGGGATCCATCTGTCAACAGCACAGTCACCAAGCGWGCCATGCATTTTGCTAAGCCTTTTACCGACAGCAATGCCAGCCAACTCCCTACTCCCCAAAAGAAGTAAGAAAATCCTTGTAAGAGGACACTTTACCGACTGGCAGCCCTTCATTTCATATGCCAGTCGAGAGGACTCAAACCCAGCCATCCTCTCCTGCCCCCCAAGTTAGTCAGAATCAGAAGAGAGGTCATAAACAGAGACCAATGCTGGCGCCAGYGCAGAGGAGACGAACTCTGAGGAAGAGGGCTGGCAGACCCTGCCAAAAACCCACACATGAATCTTGCAGATGTTTTTATTTTCTTGGCCACTTGGAACCTTGCACACTGTTTCCTCTCTGCTCCCCCTGCTCTGCCATAAATGCACATATAGCTCAGATCCAGGCAGCCCAAGCTCCATGCCAGGCTCTCTGCTGGCAGAACCCAATGTCCTCGGCAGCACACTGGGTGGGGAAGCTCGTGGCTTTCGTGCCGAGACCAATAATTTACACCAGACACCCGCTACGCCAGCTCCTGAAAACTTGGGTTTTGATCAGTCAGCACTGCATCTCCTCCCCTGCCCTGCAGAGTCAAAACAATTCTGTGCCTATTAACTTCACTGTCAAGAGCAGAATTAAACCCTCATATTCCCCTGGGGACATGGAGCAGGGGAAGAGACTGACAGAGGAACAAAACACAGATTGAAAACTACATCAAGAAACCATTTCATATTCCAACAATATCAGTATGAAAGTTGTAAATTAAGAGGTCAAAGTAAAACCGCAGTTTAAAAAAAAGAAAAAAAAGCCTCAGAGCTGAAAATTCTCACCAAGGCCAGGGTAGGTCCTGCGCTTGCTGAGATTGGCCGATTTCACCAGGAACATGCAGGATTGATGAGTCATCCAAGAACAGAAAATCAACAGCAGAGCTCCCAGGACAATGCCACACTGGAAGGGAAAAAGGSGGGGCGGGAAGAAAAGACAAGCACAAGATGGAAAGTAAGTCATTTCACACAGTCTTATTGCTGTCCCTTATCACCTTTAGACTCCCTCACACATTTTCAGCTACACTTTCGCCTGTTAAGGSAGTTCCCTCGACTTCACTGCGGCCAGGAAAAACGTGACGTATGAGTTCAATTTTCCCTCTTTTCGCAGTCCAAGGCAGACACACAGCAGCCACCTGTCTCCCACAACACCCAGTCGCGCCAGTTAAGCCTAGAAGAGTGAATCAGGAGCTGTTTGTGGAGCAGAACTTCCACAGCTCCCCCCGTCTGTGCCCTGGCACCGCCGGTATCAGGGCATCCCCCCCCCCCCCCCGTGTCCTCGGCAACTCTCAACAGGTTCATATAACACAAAAAGAGATCGCTCTTCATCCTGAGGTTCAAACTCTGATCAACCTTTTTTTTTTTTTTAAACGGAACTGTTGGTATAAACAATTTACCAAGCTCACTACCAAACTTCCTAGCATTGTTCTGCCTTGCTGATCTACCCGTTTGCAGCACAAGATGTTAATCACTGGACATTTTTTAAACAAGTGACTTTAAAGAGGCACAGGTGATCCCAGGTCTTAATCACAGCCACTACTTGCTCCATTGCTATTCGAATTCGCCGTGGCTCCGGGGATCACGGTAACCCCTAGACAGGCAAAGCCACGGCTCACCTCTTAGCACAAGAGGTCAACAGCTGGTTTGCAAACGCTTCCCCGCCAGCCAGCTGAACACACCGCAGAGCCCGCACAGGGACGAATTCTTCCTTTTTCCCCCCGCCTCACCTTGCAAGAGGGGCAGAAACGATTACTCGGCGACCTCATTACAAAGAAGAAGCGACAGTCTGCCGCGAGAGACACCCCGTCTCCACCTGCAGCGCTTCCCCCGCCACCGCTCGTCGCCGAACAGCGCAGGACACCGAGCCGCCGCTCGCCTCAGGCGCAGCCTCCCTGCCCCGGTGCCTCCCGGCCCAGCTCGGCCGAGGCCAGGCGCCCGGGCGCCAGCGGCTCCGAGGGGCACCGGGGCAGCGGCGGGGGCTCTCCCTGCCCCGGGCCCCCCCTCCCCGGCCCCGCCGCGCCTCGCCTCACCTGGCGGAAGCAGAAGGGCACGGTGAGCACGCTCACCCCCACGATGCTGTTCACCACGTTCATGATGAGGCCCCAGTTGGAGCCCGCCGCCGCCGCCATGGCCCGCCGCGGGGGAACCCCGGGGCGAGGGGCGGCCCCCGGCCGCGGGGGAGCGGAGGAGGGGAAGGGGGAGGGGGAGGGGGGGTCTCCCGGGCGCGCAGCCCCCACGGCGCGGAGCCACCGCCTCAGCCGCCCGCCGCCCCCATGGCGGGAGCCCGCCGCGCCCCGCCGCCGGCCCCGGCACCGGCCACAGCGGCACTTCCGGGTTCCGCTGCTCCGCTGGCGCTTCCGGGAAGTCGGGGGGCCGGCTAGCGAGACGCGCCGGGTAGAGAGGCGCTGCGGGGGGGAGGGGGGGGGATAAGCAAAAATGCGGCGGCTCTTCCCGCCGCCTTGGCGGACTGCGCTCGCTGCTCCTGGGCGGGCTGGCAGAGGGGGGGGAACATGGGGGACCCCATGGGGGACCCCAGAGACGGGGCCTCTCCATCCCCCCCAGGGCCTGTTCATCCCCCCCCAGGCCCTCTCGTCCCCCCCGGGCCCTCCCCGTCCCCCCGGGGCCCTGCGGCCTCCCGGCCCAGCTCCCGGGCGGACATTTGGGGAGGGTTTGGCAGGGCCCCTGCGGAGCTTCCCCTTCGTGGGTTTAGCTCGGGGAGCTGCGAGGACACGGGAGAGGAGGCCGGGTGGGAGCGGGCCCCGGCCCCGCCGAGCGAGGGGTCCCGAGCTCGCTGCCGAATCGCTGCGTCCCGCGGAGGGTTTCGGGCACCCGAGAGCCGCCCCAGCCCGGTGCCCCGGGGGGAGGAAGGCGTCAAAAGCGTGAAAACGCCGCCTTTAAACGCCACGTCCGCGGGGGCCGTTTGCTACCCAGGCGAGGAAACAGATTTTAACGGCGTACGTGATTTTTTTTTTTTCCCCATAGCCAAATCCTGCAAATCCCGCCAGGATCRTTCCCGTTCCCGAGGAATCCGTCACGCCTGCAACCAGGAGCTTCGCGGACGGCGGAGACGCGTTGCAGAAGCGAAGGCTGACGCCGCCCCGGGGCTTCTTCCCCCTCCATCGGGGCACGCGCCCCTGYGGAGGGAAACCAGGCCCCGGCGCAGGCAGCCTGCGAAGAAAGTCCCTTCAGGATAAACAAATAAATAGCAGCTGAGCCGGTGCCCCCGGCCTGCGGAGAGCTGGTGTGAGTGGATGATTTCAGCACAGCTGGGCTCAGGCTTACAACGTGACGGATTAGCGGAGAAAAAACACACGTCTCCCAACTGTGCGTAGCGCTTGAGAGAGCCCTTCCAGGACTGTTTGCATAATGATAGCGATCGCGTATTTATATAGGGGACCTTTCATCCCAGAGGATCCCAAAGCATTTTACAAGCCAGTTACTGTACACAGGAATCACTCTGTGATGAAGCCACGGGCACGGGCAGCAGGAGCGCGGCTGCCCTGCACACTGCCTGCTCAGGGACAGAATTTATAACCCCAACACAAGCCTCGACTGTTTGCGCCAGCAGCAAATCTCCATAAAGCCTCCAGCAGAAGCAGCTCTTTTCTCTCCCCTGCAGTCGGCAGACAGCCACGAGTGGGAATGTGGGTGATGCACGTGCACGCACGCACGCGTGCACCTTGCGCTGCCGGTCTGGCTATCACTTAGGTGCAGCCGCCTCTCAAGCGCAAGCACATTCGCTCTTTAGCTACACGGGAAAGAGCAGCCAGGCCGCGGAGACCGGAGCAGGACCACAGGGAGGCAGAGGCAGCCTGAGGATCCGAAACGACACCGGCTCCCCGGCACCCCGTGTCGCCAAGCGGGACCGTGCTGCTTGCCCCGGCGCTGATGCGAGGAGCCCCGGGTGCTGCTCCGGGTTTTCCTCCTACGAAACTCCCTGCACCAACTTAGCCCCCTTTGCATGTTAGTGCCGACGTGCCTCAGACCCGAGAGCCGTTCACAACTGCTGCTCCCCCCCTCCGAGGAGCCGCCGGAGCACAAAGATGCAGCAGCAAGACAAAGAGCAACCGGAGGGACAAAAGAGCAAAAAACTGGAACCAGCGGAGCGGCAGCGTCCGTCTGCGGCAAGGGGAGCTTTCTCCGCTCGCCCCGGAGGACAGCCAGCCGCTGGGTGAAGTCATTCAAAACAAGGGCAGAGCCGAGATGACATGCCACGCACACAGCCGGCACCGGGCACCCGGGGTGCAGCACGCACAGGGCACAGCTGGGGACGGCGGCGCCGGTCCCTCGTGCGCCGGGACGCAAGCGCGCGGCTCCCCTGCGCGACGAGGCAGGCGAGCGTGCACCCCGCCATGGGCCCGCGCACGCGTTTCGCACCCAGAAGCTCCCCTATCCTGCCGGCAGGCACATGCACACGCACATATGCATAAGCACATGTGCACACGCAAAACCGACTGTAATTAAAAGAAGCTCCTYCGTCTTGTCTCTCTTCTGCTGTGCAGCCTAGGAGCCGAGTTGCTTCCCTCCCCTTTCCTTTCCCTCTCCTCATTTAAAAAAAAAAAAAATCTGACTTATTTCTGACACATGCTGGAAGTCGTTTGATGCTGTCTCCTGGCTGCGTGTTTGGAGGGTCGCGTTACAGCCCCAACCCAACAGTGGGAGAGTCCTACACACCAGCCCGGATCGAAAAAACAAAAGGAAAAAGTTAATTTAGCAATTGTGGGCTAAGGGGCTGCTCCTGCTCCCGCTCCCCCTCCTCTGCTCTCTCCTGTTTATATAACCCCAAAGTCATAAAAATGACAACACATCCAACAGAAGGGAATGGATCTCATTTACCATCGGCAGCCCCTATAAAACCGCAGATGGGCTGGAGGGCTGCGAGCTGGGAACTCCTCCGTTAGATTAGGCACTAAAATGAAATTCYGAAAATACTGTCCCGAGACTGACGGCAGGGGCGAAACCAGGGTGTCCCCCTGCGTGGGCCGGGCACGCTCCCCCGGCCGTGTGCGCCCGCGTGYGCACACACCCGCTCGGGGACACGCGCACCTGCCTTCGGAAGCAGCAGTTTCGCAAGCTGTGCGTGTTTCTCGCGGCTTTGCAGTGGCCCGAGGTCGGGCAGGGAGATGCCTCCACCCTGCTCTGCAGCGCGGCCCCGCGGCTGCCGGCCGGCCGCCCCGCGCTGGCGGAGGAGGGGGCGAGCGGCCCCTCRCAGCGCCTGTGCCCCCGCCCTGGGGGCAGGCGACCACCCGCCCCGGGCTGCGTCGCTGCACGAGACGCTGCCGTAAAGCCGAGCCGTCCCTGGGGCAGCCGCGGCGGCGCGGGCAGCGCGCGGCTCTCGGCAGGCGCACGGGCGCGTGCCGGGATGCACATCTGGGCGCGCATCTGGCTCCGTGCGTGCGCGCTGCACCCGCGGCCGGTCTGGTGCTCAGGCTGGGGAGCCYCGCCGAGCCGGGGGAAGATCAAAGCCCATGTGTGCGACGCCGTCCCACGCCGAGCGCGTGCGAGGGGCAGCCCATGGCCACCGCCGCCGCCGGCAAAGTGCCTGCTGCTGTCAGCCCCGTCCTCAGCCCCTCACAACCCAGCTGCCATCTGCAGCGGGGTTTTTTTGCAGAGGGTTTGAAGGGTTTTTTGGAGGCGGCGTGCTGCGGTGCAGCACCGGGGCACCAAGCTGGTCCTGCAGTGGGACGCTGTGTGCCCCGAAGCCCCAGTGTGCAAGCTCAGCTTGTCCCCATCCCCATCCCCGTCCCTCCTGCACCCAGCATCTCCCCCTCTGCTCTCGCCCAGGGCTGGCATCACCCCGACACGCTGGCGCAGCCCTGGGGCTCCTCGCCAGGGCCTTCCTCTCTCCCCGGAGGAGCCCATGCGTACAGATGCCTCGTGCATGTGCACACGCTGGTGCATGCACAYGCTCGTGCATGCCCCAGAACCAGCCCCCTAACGAACAGCAGCTGCAGCACCTCTGGAAACCAGCACCCTTGGAGAGGAGCCCCGGCGCTGCCAGGCCCAGCCCCAGCTCCTCTCCCTGGCAGCCCAGGTYGCGCATCGTGGCAGATCATCAGCGGTGCGGTTCGTTAGCGGTGGGTCTTGAGCTGCAGGCAGGCCCCGAGGCGGCGCGGCGGGGGGAGGCACGGCTGCTCGGCTCCGCTCACGTTCCCAGCGGCAGAGCAGCATCCCGGGCTGCCCGGCGAGAGCAGCCTCCGCAGGCACCAGCAGTGGCCCCGGACCCGGCCTGCCCGCCAGCCGGCGTTTCATCCTCAAGCAGGATAAAAAAGAAAACGGGAGAGGAAAAGCGAATGAGCACCATGCGGGCCGGTTCCCACGCGCGCGTGCACTGTGGCCCGTCAGAGCTGTGCGAGCTGGCCGCACGCTCCCGCTGGAACGGAGCACGCGGCGCTTGTATAATTTGCAGCAATTGCGCTGGGTAACCGCAGGAATTTGCTCTACAAAAGGTTTGCAGGGAGGTGGAACACTTCTGCCTAATTCCCTCCAGGTGCCACTCAGACTCGGCGGCGGCGAGCAGCAGCGCTGGCTTCGTCTCGCTGCCTTTTGTGCGCCGCCGCTGCCCCGGGCAGGAGGCAGGACGCTGGGGCCTGGGGCAGGACGCCGGGGCCGAGGGCAAGCAGGGCCGGCCCTGCCCTTGCTCTGCAGATGCCGCTTGGGCTGCTGACGCCGTCCTGGGGCAGGACCCGGCAGCACCGGGGCCGGGATGCCGTGGGGTGGGGATGCTGTGGGTTTGGGATGCCATTGGGGTTGGGATGCCATGGGGTCGGGATGCTGTGGACCAGGACACCAGGACCCTCCGTTCCCACGGTGCTCCCAAGTCCTGCTCCGCCCCAGCCCCCCGGCAGCCCCGTTTCCCTCCTCCACTGCCGCGGCTGCAGCAGCACCGGGCTGCACCCGGCGCCCGTCTCCATTGCTCAGACCATGATGGTTTCCTCGCTGGCCCCATGGGAGGCTGCTGCAGCCCGGAGCCCAACGGCAGGGCTCGCACTGCAGCTTTCCAGGGAAAAAGCGCTTTTCCGCCTTTCCCAGGCCCGTGGGGGCACCGGGCTGAGGGGAGCATCTCCAGCACCGCGGGCTGGGCTCTGGGGCAGCCCGGCGATCCGGCGTGCCCAAGCACTGCCACCGCTGCAAACGCCCGGGCACGATGGGGGCCACGACGGCCGCGAACGCCCCAGCGCCTCAGGGGCCGCGGTGGCTGCAGACGCCTGGAAATGCCCAGCTGGCCTCGGTCGCGCCGTGCCGCACTGTGCCGCGTCCCCGCCAGCCGTGTCCCGCGCTGGGGCAGCCGCCAGCCCCGGCCTCGCGGGTGCTGCGAAGGCAGGAGAGCGGAGCAGCCCCGACACYGTGGCCACGGAGCAGCCGGCATCCCTGCGCCCGGCCTGCCTGCGCGCTCCGGCTCCCACCGGGAACAATAGCGTCGGCGGCGGGGCGGGAAAGCGGGAATGCGGGAACGCGGGACACGGCTGCGCGCTGACAACGGGCGCTTTGAAGCTCCCCAGCTGTGGGCAGGACGCAGGCAGATGGAGCGGGAGAACGACGCCGGGAAGAGCGGATGAGTGATCGCGGCAGCGGGGCACAGCACATATGGCGAGCAAAGCCCCGCTCCCGCGCTGCRGCCCGGCACACGGGGCGTCACGGAGGCTGCCACCGGGAGGGAGGCACCGGCCCGGCACCGGAGCGCCGGCCCGGAGAGCAGCCGGGAGCGCAGGTTGGCAGGGCACCGGACAGGTCCCATAAAACCCCAGGAGCAGGGAGCTGCGCGGGAAGGGCCACCCGGCCCCGTGCTGCCAGGCTGCTCTGCTCCGCGCGCCCCGGGGCGCCTGCACGGCCACGCACAGCTGCTGCGAGGAGGGGACAATAAAAGGGATGGAGACCAGCGCTGCTGTCAGCAGGCACTTAGAAGCCTTTTTATTTTTTTCCTTTTTAATTTAATCTCTCCTCCCTCCGCCCCCGCCCCCCGCAGCCGCGGAGCCTTAGCCTCTGCGTAACCCCGGCCCTTTCCTGCGCGGGGCCTCGACGAGCGGGTTTGGGCTTCGGAGCGGTGAAACCCTGCCTGGCCCCGAAACGGCAGCGTCACTGTCCCAAACGGCCACCGCAACCTTGGCCGGCCGCAGCCAGGCTCGGGGATGGGGCTGGGGACGGGGAGCCAAGCGAGCCACCGCGGGGGACGGGCTGCAGCATCCTGCCTGGGATGTGGGTCCGGCTGCGGCGCTGCATCCCCGCACGGGGACGGGCTGCAGCATCCCGCCCGGGACACGGGTCCGGCCGCGGCGTGCAGCACCTCCACGCATGGCAGCCGTTGCAGCCCTCCGCCCCGCTTCCCCCGTCCCCCGGCGATCGGCCCTTCTGCATTTCATCTGGGAGCGGAAGCGCCGCCGTGACCCCGGCATGGGCTGCGCTTCGGGGATTTCCAGGCTAATCTCCAGACCAAAGGAGCTCGGAGACATCTGGCCGCTGATGCAAACCAACCCTCCGCCCTGCACCGGCCAGCCGGCGTGCAGGAGCCCCGCTGGGCGCGAGGCTCACGAAGGACCTTCCGGGATGGAAATCCCTGCCTTTGCTGTGGCTGCATCCCTCTCCCCCCGAAAACGCCGGCCCAGGCCCACGCTTATCCCAGAGGTGGCTGCGGCAGCTGGAGCTCCCTGGTGCATGGAGATCCATGGATGCACAGATGCATGGGCACCGTGGGGGGAGATGCTGTCCCGGGCAGGCTGCAGCACGTGGCTGGTGTGCAAACACACACACACATGTGCACGTGTGCAAATGCAAACACGCCCACACCTCTGCATGTGTGCAAATGCAAACACCCGCACGCCTGTGTGTGTGTGCAAATGCAAACGCACACACCTGCAAATGTGTGCACACCCAGGCCCGTGCGGCCGTGTGCACGTGCACCCGCATGCGCGTGCCCGGGGGAGCCGCCCCGCGGTGCCGCTCGCTCGGCCGCCGCCGGCCGCGAAGGCAGGGAGCACCTTGCTCCTGCGCGGGGGAGACATCTGCACCGAGTTAGAGGGGAAATCACGTTTATCCAATTAGTTTTACATGGCCCCTAACTCAACGCTGGCAGAAGAAAGGGCTCAGGTGGCTTCCCCGCGTGCCGCGAGGCCGCTGGCGGCCAAAGCCTGGCGAGCGCYGCGCCGGCAGGGCCCCGTCCCCATCCCCATCCTCATCCCCACGCGGCACCCCGACCCYGGGGCCGGGAGCAGTGGGAGCGAGGAGCAGCCCTGGGCATGCTGCTGCTACGGCTGCCCCAACCCRKCRCTGCCCATCGGCCGCTCCGGCCGCTCCTGCCCGTTCGCGTGCTTCCGCCCTCTTTCCGCTATTGATTTTGCTTTATAAAGGCAAACACGTTAAGGCAATATTTAAAGCCCACGTGATTAATAAAACCTCGTTTTCCCTCTCTTTAAAACAAAGACATTGGAAGGCACTGCTGTTCCGGCGCTCAGTCTGCGCTGTAGCCCCGGGCCGGCGCTGCTGGGGCGGCCGAGGAGCCGTTCCCGCCGGCCGGAGACATTCCCACCAGCTGGAGCCATTCCCGTGGGCTGGAGCCATTCCTGCCGGCCAGAGCCATTCCCACTGGCAGGAGCCATTCCTGTGGGCTGGAGCCATTCCTGCCGGCCAGAGCCATTCCCGTGGGCTGGAGCCATTCCCACCAGTCAGAGCCATTCCTGCCGGCCAGAGCCATTCCC
>NW_020450832.1:8091-11496 GCF_003343035.1 Apteryx rowi | reverse complement strand
GAGCCATTCCTGCCGGCCAGAGCCATTCCCACTGGCCGGAGCCATTCCTGTGGGTTGGAGCCATTCCCACCAGTCGGAGCCATTCCCGTTGGAGCCCCCCTCCGGAGCCCATCCCACCGGAGCAGTCCGCCGGCAAGGCCGGGACAGCCRGGGGCCAGGCATGCCCCGGCCCAGGGGTGCTGCGAACTGAGCTGCAAACCAGCAAACTCGTTGCACATGTGAGCGTGCACCGGGCTGGGGAGCGCGGCGCTGCGGCGGTACGCTGGGCTCCGGCACCTCCGTCCCGGCCTTGCCCGTGCCACGGTCCCCGGGGGCGGCTGCAGCCGCGGGGTGGCGGGATGGGCGGGGGGACGGGTGGGGGACGGGCGCAGCTCCTCGGCCCCGCGGTGGCCCCGCGGCGGCAATGTGTTTCCAATCGCCGCGCGCCCAAGCCCGCTGCAACCCGAACCCCGCGCGAGCCGCTCGCCTGCAACCCATCAGCTCCCGGCTACCGGATAAATGGATTGCACGTGCCGTGGGAYGGGGCGCCGCGGACCTCGCGCCCCTCGCCTTTGTGCTGGGGAGCGGGCGACGGGCACCCGACCGCCCCCGCTGCGGCAGAGCCGGTGCTCCGGGGCAGCTCCCGGCCGGTTGCAGCCCCGGCATTCCCAGCACAGCTCCAGGGCTCCCAGCACAGCTCTGGGGCTGGCTGCTGGCTCCCGGCCGCTTGCCGTGCCGGCTGCACCAGGTGCTCCCCATGTCGCCCTGCTCCAGCCGGACACCGGGAACGCTGCGAGCACGTGCGAGCTCTGCCAGGAGCTGCTCCTCTTTCTGGGCAAATTCCGGAAAGGCCCCGGCACCTTCTCCCACCAGAAACGTAACCAGGCTTGGTGCGACGCTGCTCGGGGAGGGGAAGGGAGGCTGGGGGGGGCTGTGAAAGAGCTGGAGCCGCACGGAGCCCCGGCTGCTTCCTGGGAGCGTTCGAGCAGCTCGAGAAAAGCACGTTTATTTTGTTAGCGCGAGAGATAAGAGTGGAGCCAACAGTGTCGTCCCCGATAAGGGATTTGCCGGGAAGCCCGAGCAGCTCAGAGATGTTTCCAGTCCTGCCTGATGGCCCAGATTCCTCTCGCCTGGATTTGGAGAGCTAAAGAGAATAAACATGCCCCAGAGGGCTGCCGGCAGCCTGCAATTACTGTAATTAGAAAAGGTGGCTTAGGACCGGCTCAGGATCTCAGTCTGTTTTATGAAAATGCGAAAAAACACCAGGAGGTCCAGCACTAATAAACGGGGGCTGATTGCAGAGCTGCTCGCCTTTGTCTCGCCCTGCTTAACCGGGGGGGGGGGGGGGCGCATGGGTGTGCATGCATGTCTGTGCATGCATGTGCACGCATGTATCTGTSTGCATGTGTGTGGATGTATGTGCACATCTGTGCATGCATGTGCACGCATGTATCTGTGTGCATGTGTGTGGATGTATATGCACATATGTGCATGCATGCACGTGCACACGTGCATCTGTGTGCATGTGCACGCGTGTGCCTGCATGTGCACGCCTCGCTGGGAAGAGCAACGGAGCGGTTGAGAAGACAGAGGCAGATGTGGAATTTTAATCTGTGACATTGTCCCCTGGAAAACAGCTCGATTTGTCTTTGCCGGGTGCAATGCAACCGCAGGAGCTCCGAATTCCTGCCCGGGCCGGCCCTGCTGTCCAGCCATTGATTTCTTTCTCATGGCTGATATTTTTCACTGCAAGAATTCATCTTGTTGGCAGCTCCGTGTCCGGCGGCTCCCGCCTCCCCCAGCCTGGCTCCCGCAGGGCTCCGTGCTTTCCTTGAGCGCTGTGCCGAGGTCGGCGCCGGGCTCRGAGAAACCCCAGGGAAAAGCGGCAGGAGCAAAGCCGTGCGCGGGGGGGGGATGGTGCGGCGCTGGCGCAGGGTGCCCGGCCCCAGCCCCGCTCTCGGCGTGCACTGGCTGCCTCTCCGTGTCCCGCAGGGCCCCGCTCGGCCCCAGCACGGCCCAGTTTGGCCCCAGCACGGCCCAGGCTGAGGCAGCGCCGCCGGCTCCGTCTTGCGCACGCAGGCACGCGGCGTCCAGCCCCGAAGACAGATGCCTGGCAGCGCCCGCCAAGAACCCGGCAAGTATTTAAAAACATAAATTAAAACAAATTGCGTTTTTATACTGCAAATAAGGGCAGTTTTATCGCTTTTATTGCATAACAACCATTAATGAAGTGCAGTTTCAGGCACCTTAATTGCTCGGAGACTAAAGTTCAATCCTCGCTGCRCGCGGGCTGGAAGATGCCGTGTGTCACGCGAGTGCCCGGCAGCCAGGAAACGAAGYGGATTTACGGTGACTCTCCAGCCGCGGGAGCAGAGGGCCCCGGTTGCAGGGGAGAAGCGGCGCCGGCTGGCAGCGGCAGGCAGGGTCCCGCGGGGCCCCATGCGGGCTTGCGGCAGCACACGCATGTGCACGGCACGCGCCCGTCCACGCAGCGCCCAACGTGCCCGGGAACACACCCACAGGCCGCTTACACACGTGCACCACGCAGCACACACCTGTGTCTGCACCACAAACCTGTCACGCACACAGCTGCGCGCGACATCCATCTGCTGTACGTACACACGCCCTACGGTTGTGTCTATCACACACACACCTAGCAGCCTGACACACTCACACAGGCCTGTATGTCACACCGTAACACATCTGGACACACCTGTACATCACAGGCAATCTGTAACACACTCACACACATGCACATCAGCACACAGGTATGCACCACCGGTGTCGCAAACTGATGCACACCTGTGAACGTGCGCACCAACACACCCTGCGCAGTGAAATGCACACACAGGTACACACCACGCACGTTGCACACCAACACACATGCTTGCACTGTGCACGCTGCACATCCACACACAAGGACACACCGTGCACGTTGCACACCTGCACACACATGCACCATGAACATTGCACATAGAAACACGTGTGCACCACACGCATTGCACATTGATGCACAAGAACACACCAGGCATGTTGCACACCCGCACACGTGTGCACCATGCACATTGCACACCAAAACACGTGTGCACCACACGCATTGCACATCGATGCACAAGAACACACCAGGCATGTTGCACACCCGCACATGCGTGCACCATGCACATTGCACACCGAAACACATGTGCACCACACGCACTGCACATTGATGCACAAGAACACACCATGCATGTTGCACACCCGCACACGCGTGCACCATGCACACTGCACGCCGAAACACGTGTGCACCACACGCATTGCACATCGATGCACAAGGATGCACTGTGCGCACGCCCCCCCTTGCACACGCGCGTGCACACGGCGCCCCCCGCCCGCAGCCCCCGGCACCAGCGCCGAGCTGTGCCCACGATGGCCGGGCCGGGCCGGGCC
>NW_020450832.1:3842-7922 GCF_003343035.1 Apteryx rowi | reverse complement strand
CGGGGCCCTGCTGCGGGGCCGCCCCTCCCCCCCGCGCGCAGCCGCGGCCACGCCCCTTCCCGCGCCTTTTAAGGCAGATTGGGGCGGGGTCAGTGTCGTCACGCCCCCGCCCGCCTTCTCCCCGCCTACCCTCCCCGCCCCCGCCAATGAGGGCGGTGCGCCGGGCCCGCAGGGGCGCCGGCCTTTGTCTGTGGAACGCGCCGGGGCCAATGGGCGCGCGGGGGGAGGGGGCGGCGCGGCCGGGCTGCCCCTGCCCCTGCCCCTGCCCCTGCCCCTGCCCCTGCCGCTGCCCGGCCACGTGCGCGCGGCGCCCCCCGGGGCCCTGCACGGGGGTCCCTGCGCCGGGGTCCCTGCACCGGAGCCGTGCACGGGGGACCCTGCACCAGAGTCCCCTGCATGGGTGCTCTGCACAGGGGTCCCTGCGCCGGGGTCCCCTGCACCGGGGTCCCTGCACAGGGGTCTCATGCACCGGGGCTCTGCATGAGGGCCCTGCACCAGGGTCCTGCACGGGGAAGGGTTGCTGAGAGCAGGCAGAGCAGCGCTGGCCCGTGTCCGGGTCCTGCCCTGGAGAACTCCCTTTTCACTGTTTTTTTTTCATTGTTTTTTTCAAGCTGTTTTTTTTCTCCTAACCCTTGTCAGCCACCTGGGGAAAACAGCCATTTTCCCCACTCGGAGCAGTTTTCGCAGAGGACTGGGGACGTGGCCGTGCTTGGCCCGGAGCTGCCTGCGCAGGGCCCCCGCCTGGGGGTGTAACCCCTGCCGCAGCCTTTGCARTGGTGCCTTCGCCACGTGGGTGCCGTGCTGCCTCCCGAGGGGGCCCCGGGCTGGGGGGGGCCCACGGGAATCCCAGCTCCTGCCTGGATTTTTTCTGGGAATTGCCGGCCCCTCCTCGGCCCGTGGGAAATTTACTGCTTCCCAAACGGCCCGAATACGAGCAAGACGCGGCGGGAGCCCGCGCCGCGCACGGCTGCCAGGGCGGCTGCACACTCGAGGCAAAGCCAATATATTAACGAATTCTCCCTAGACTCGCGGCTGTGAGTTACTGCGGTTTGAAACGAGCCCTTTGCTAAAAAGGTGAAGGTCAATGTAATTTTTACCATTACCGGCAATTCCCACTCCTGGGTTTGAACATTCAAATCCCGCTCAGTGCCCCGGAGCGCGCTGGGGGCCATGGATGGGGCCAGGCCGGGTGCTGCCAGGCCCGGCCGGCTGCCGCAGCCGGCTCCCGGGAAAGGGGCCACCRCTCGGCTCCAAATGCAAAGCCCTGCGCTGGGATCATGGATGTGGGACGTGGTCCTCGAGGCTGCACAGACCGTGCTGGATGCCCGGTGCCTGGCAGAGATGCTGCAGGGGACGACGCTGCAGGGAGGCCCGGGGTGGGTGGGGGATGCTGAGCTGCCAGCGGTGCCACAGCTGGTCCGTGACTGTCCCCAGAGCTCCCCGATAYGGCTTGGGAGGCCACCAGAGGCTCACGCAGTGCCACTGCAAATTCGGGCTTGCATGCACGATGTCCCTGGCCCTGGTGCCATCGCTAGGCAGCGGCCCTGGCAGCCGTGCTTGCAGCGTGTTCCCGTTTGATCCCGTCAGCCGCATCGTCATCGCGGTGGTGTTCACCCTGGCTAATGCTGCGCCAGAAAGAAAAAGTCTTACATTAATGACTTTTGTCACCAAAGTCATTAACATAATAGGACTTCCACATCAAAATTGAATATTAATGCTACACCCGGCTGCGGAGTGAGACGGATAATTGCTCTAATACATTTTCCAGTAGGATTTTCGCATCGTAGTCGCAATTGCATTAGCAAACCCGATTATTACCACATCCGACACAATGGGACGACTAATAGGAGTTCAGCACCTTCCCTTTTCCTTGGGACCGCAGGACAAGCTGGCGATTCGCACCCTCCCCTCCAGCTCCCGCCAGGCTGCCAGTGTCTCCCGAAGCCGGAACCGTCCCGGAGGAGCAGCAGGGCCCGGGCTGTGCCGGGCGCTAGGAAAAATCCCTGCTGGTCTGGCAGCGGCGGGGGCCGGGGCCGAGGGCAGGCAGTGAGGTGCCAGGAGCGGAGGGGGCGGGAAGTGTGCGGGACGCCGCGGGAGACGGTCACCCCGGGCATGGGAACGCCGAGCCCGGCCGGCCGCTGGCCGCGGCTCGGATTACATCGCGGGGTTACATATTTCAGATCCTAATCTGATTACTCACATAGCTACTGTCACCCTGCCTGCTCGCCGCGCCGCCCGGGAGCGCCGCGGGTTTCCCAACGCGCCGGCCCGTGCCGGCGGGGAGCCGGCCTCTTCCCTCYGTGTTTGCAAACACGACCCTTGATCACAGATAGCCTTGCGACACGCCGATAAAAAAACGCTCCCTCGGCCAGTTGGAAACCCAGCGGCCGGGAATGCCAGGAGGCCGAGCTGGCCGTGCCATGCTGTGCCGCACCACGCCATGCCGTGCCGTGCCGTGCCATACCGTACTGCACTGCGCTCCCCCGGGGTCCCGGAGCCGCAGCTGGCTGCTCCCCCGGGATGCACCGTGAGCGGCAGCGGGGCCTCGGCACGCAGCAGCGGGACCGGCCTGGCCCGGCCCGTGGCAGCGGCGCTGGGGCAGCCGTCCAGCCCTCTGGGCAGAGCCGTGGGGTTTTCCCTGGGGAAAACCCACCGCTGCCCTCCCCGGCTCCAGCAGTTGCTGCGGGAAAGCACGTGTTGCCTCTCCTTTCCGAGGGGATTCGCGGCTCCCGGGSAGGAAAAAAAACACTGAAACATCCAAAGCAGGTGCCTGCTCCTGGGGGAGAACGGGAGAACGGCTCAGCCCGGCCAACGGGCCGAGCGGCGACAGCTGCAAGGCGGCTG
Organism: Apteryx rowi; assembly: GCF_003343035.1. Lineage (NCBI taxonomy): Eukaryota > Metazoa > Chordata > Aves > Apterygiformes > Apterygidae > Apteryx > Apteryx rowi. Next base: position 5,078 of record NW_020450832.1, on the reverse strand, counting down.
CAGCACGGCTGTGCCGCGGGGCTGGCGGCGAGGGAGGGCTGCAGCCCGGCCCCCCCGCCTCCCCCCCGGCACGCGGTGACGCTGGGCCGGGAGAAGGTGCTGGGGACATCCACGAGGAGCTGCAAAGTGCTCCCGGGACAAATGCTCCYGGTGGGGGCCGAGGGGCCGCTGTGACGCCTGCGCTGCCAATGCAAAGGGCGCAGCCGCCTCGCTGCATCCCCTCGTTTGCACCCCCAAACCGGTAAGAGAGGCTGGAGGATGAACCCCCCACCCAAACACAGGCCAGGCCTCAGCGTGCTGGCCCCAGACCCTGCTTTTGGCTCCGGGTGGCCCTTTCTTGGGTACCCCCTTGCCCACCCTTGGGTGCTGCCGCATGCAGGGTGCTGCAACAGCGCGGCCCCGCTGCCGGATGCCACGCAGCCCTGCAGGAGCACGCTGCCTCCGATGCGGCTGTGCAGACGCTGTGCAGGCACACATGGGAGCTGCGCGGAGGGACTTTGGGTCAAGGGGGGTCTGCGGAGACACGTGCACTGTGCACACGCAGGGGAGCAGCATGGCGGGGCCTGGGGCTCACACGGGGCCTGGGGACACTGCGCACATGCACAGGAGCAGCACAGCGTGGCCCGGGGCTTGCATGGGGCCCGGGGACACTGCATACGCATGGGAGCAGCGTGGTGTGGCCCAGGGCTTGCACGGGGCCCAGGGACACCATGCACACGCACAGGAGCAGCGCAGCGCGGCCCGGGGCTCGCACAGGGCCCAGGGACACCGTGCACATGCACAGGAGCAGCACGGCGTGGCCCAGGGCTTGCACGGGGCCCGGGGACGCCATGCACACACACGGGAGCAGCACGGCATGGCCCAGGGCTTGCACGGGGCCCGGGGACACCGTGCACACGCACGGGAGAAGTGCGGTGTGGCCCAGGGCTTGCACAGGACCCAGGGACACCGCGCACACGGGTGGGAGCAGCGCGGCAAGGCCAAGGCCCCGCGTGGAGCTGAGCAGGGTCCGGAGGGACTCGTGGGCCCGTCCCTCCCGCCGGCTCCCACGTCGGGCACAGCCCCCCCTTGACCCGGCGGGCGCCACCGCACACGGGGGCCCCGGAGCGGGTCGCACACGCCGCTGCCGCTGCCCCGGAGCAGCCTGCGGTGCGCAGCGCCGTGCACCCCGCACAAAGGAGCCGCGTCCCGGCGCCTTTAAGGGAGCGGAGCCGGCGGCCCGGCCGCTCCGGGCTC
>NW_020450832.1:1080-3287 GCF_003343035.1 Apteryx rowi | reverse complement strand
CGGCGGAGGCCCGGGCCGAGGGGGGGGTCCCCGGTGCCCCGAGCGGGCAGGGGAGCGGCGCAGTGCAATGCCCGGGGTGCAATGCCCGGGGCGCAGTGCAGTGTCCGGGGTGCAATGCCGTGCAGTGCACGCAGTGCAGTGCAATGCCCGGGGTGCCGTGCAATGCCCGGGGTGCACCGTAGCGCGTGGGGCACCGGGGACGCAGGCCACGCGGCCCGGCCGCCGGCGCCCCCCCCCCCTTCGTCCGCCCCCGCGCGCAGGCCGGGGCCGGTGCCTTTCATGAAACTCTCGCTTTAATTTAACCCAGATGGGCTCCCTTCATTGATAACCTCGCCCAGCAAACGCCGTGAATTATACTGGCGGTGTGCGAACACACGGCGATATATTTAGCTACAAATTACGACCCTGCGTTTAACAGGGTCTTAAGCGAGCAGGGAGCAGCGGAAGGGCCTGAGCCCCCCGCGCGGCGTGGCCGGGGGCCGCGGGGAGCCGGTGCCCCGTGCCCGGCCCCGGCCCCGGACGGCGCGGACGAGGCTCCCTCCTCCCCGGCGGGGATGCCCCCGCGCTCCCCTTCCAGCCGCGTCCCTCCGGGATTTCTCCCGACCTCTTCCCGAGACCTGCACGTCCCCTCGGTTTCCCTCGGCTTGTGTTGAAGGAACGAAGAGGCTTAGAGGCTTTTTTATTTTTTTAAAAATATTTATTTATTTAATTTTTTTTGCAGTCAAGAAATTGTTTCTAATTTGCTCCTTGACTAATAGCGGCCGGAACAATGAGCCAGCCCCAAACAATTGCATTACTCACAGGCGCCCAACACGCAATTACCCAAATGCGGAGATTTGCCTCGTGCGCTCCTATTAGGCAATTATTTAGTGCGCTGGGTTAATCCATAATATTATTTAACAGGCCGGAGCCCTGTTCCCGTCCTTTCCCAGATGGAGAGGCAGATTCAACTGCAATATTTTAACGCGTTTCCCCGGAGCGCGGGGGTGAGCCGAGGTCCGCCGCGCCGCGCTGCATATTCATCGGGGCGGCGGGAGGAGGCTTCCCGGGGCCGGGCTTGCTGCGACCGTCGCTTTGGAACAATAAATGCAAAATAATAAAAGAAGGAGAAGAGCGTGCTTGGGGCGCGGGGGAGGGGGCGGCATGCAGGCACGGGGCGTCCCCGGGGACGGACCTGCACCGAGGGGGCCCGCAGTGCGGCCCCGCTCCTTGCTCCGACGGCGGGAAGCCGCGGCAGCCCCGGGCGCGGAGCCGCCGTCCCGGCCCCGCTGCCCGCCCGTGGGGTCGGTGCGAGCCTGCGGCGCCCTGCGTGCCCGTCCCCGGAGCCTCCGGCTGCGGTTTGGGGGTGCGTGTGCGGGTCTGCGCGTGCACCGCATCCACGAGCGTGTATTAGGCTGTATTGGTGTGTCTGTGTGTGCATTGGTCCGTGCAGCGTGCACGTCCGTGTGTCCCCATGCGCATTACTCCAGGCTACATCTGCGTGTCTCTGCGTGCATTTGTGTGTTTTGTGTGTGTGTGTGTGTGTGTGTGTGCATGCCACGTCCGCCGCGTGTGCTGCACCCGCGTGTCCCCCCGTGCATCGCTCCGTGTCCGGGGGTGCAGGAGCTCCGTGCCGTGTGCGTGAGCGCCGTGTGCCCCTGCGTGCACCAGTCCGTGTGCCGTGTCCCCGCCGTGTCCCCCCCCGTACCGTGCGGTGCCGGCGGCGCGGACGGTCCCGGTGCTCGGTGGCCGCAGGGTCCCCGCCGGCCCCGGGGCTGCGCCGTGTCCCCCGGTCGCTCTCCTTCTTAATTCAATTGTCGTCTCGGCGTAATGAATAGCCCCATTGTAATCTAATATCTTTTACAAGTTATTTTGATTTATTCTTGCATTTTCAATCAATTACGTCCTTTTATTTCGAAAATGACCGCCGGCCTCCGGCGCGGGGGCCGCGGTGGCAGGCGCTGCCGGGCCCGGGCAGGGCCGAGGGGCCCCGCTGAGCAGTGCGGGCTTCCCCGCGCCCGGCCGGCCGCTCCTCTCCCTCCGCCGCCGGCTTCCAGCGCCTTCCCCCCGCACGGCCCCCGCGGACCCCCGGCATCGCACGGCCCCCTGCGCGGCAGAGCCTCTTCTGCGCTGCACGGCCCCCACCTCCCGCTTGCACTGCGTAACCCCCCTACTCTGCATTGCCTCTTTGCATTGCACAGCCCCCCAGCATCGCACGGCCCCCCCCC
>NW_020450832.1:0-970 GCF_003343035.1 Apteryx rowi | reverse complement strand
GCACGGCCCCCCTGCACTGCCCGGCCCCCCAGGTGCCCTTGCAGCGCGCGGCGCGGGGCCCGGCGCGGGGGCTGGCGGCCGCGCGCCCCCTCCCCTGCCCGGCAGACCTGCAGGGAGCGCATTGTTGGCGGAGTCAGTGGGTGACTCCGGCCGTTTCCCCTTTCTCCGCTGACTTTGATCTCCCCCGCGTCGCTCCCGGGCCGTGGGGCGGCGGGGTCCGCCCGGGGGGGCCTGGAAACCGCCCCGGTTTATCTCCTTTCATCGCGCGGCCCCGGGCCGCCTTGAAACCGCGCGGCCAGTAATTGCTTTTTGCAGGCAGCCCAGTGCGGGCTGGCCCGCAGCCAATCAGCGCCTTGTTTACACTGCGTGATTGACAGCGGGCTGGCGGGCGGCCAGCCAATCCGCACCGCCCCGCCAGGGCGGGGGGAGGGGGGAGCGCGCGCCCGGGAGGGGGCGGCGGCGGGGGGAGGGGAGCGCCGCGGGGTTAACCCTCGCCGCGCCGGGGAGAAGTGCAGAAAGGGAGCGCGGCGGGCGGGGGCTGCGGTGGAGCTCGGGGCTCGCTGCCGGGCGCGGGGCAGCGGGATGCATGCGGGGCACGGGCAAGGTGGGGGGAGCCCACCCGGTACTCCCCGGCCCAGACTAGCTGCGGGGGGAGGGCACTCCGCGCCGGCTCCCTCCCCTTGCAAACGCGCAACGGGTGGTTGATGCAAATAAACGGGCTTTTCTTTTTTTTCCTCCCTTTCTCCTTAATAGCATAACAAACGCTTCTCCCCAGCGCGGCTGGGGAGGGGGGGCTCCGGCTGGCGTCACTGCGCTCACCCCCGGGTGGTGGTCCCGAGAAGGGGCGGGGAAGGGGTTTGCATTGCAGCGGGGGTTGCATTGCACCGGCGGTGCAATGCAACCCCCGCTGCAATGCAACCCCCGCCGCAAAGCAGCGGGCGCGCGCGCGCGCTAAGGGGGGAGGGCGGGC
>NW_020450831.1:558024-595581 GCF_003343035.1 Apteryx rowi | reverse complement strand
GACCCGCAGCTCCTCCTCTTCCTTCGCCTCGGACCCGTAGCTCCTCCCGGCCGCGGGCAGAGCGGCGGCGCCTCCCCGCACCAGCGCCCTGCGGCCGGGCCGGCTGAGGGAGGAGGTCGCGGCGGCCGCGGCGGCCAGCCTGACTCGGCCTTGCAGGAGGCCCAGGCCGCCCAGCGCCGCCGCCATGCTGCCTGTTTACGCCGCGCCGCGCCGGCGCCCGCTCGGCGTCTCGCATCGGCCGGCCCCGCTCCCGCCGGCCACGTGACCGGCTGCGGCACGCGCCGGCCGCCGCCACCGCCCAACCCCCTCTCGCCGCCGCCGCCGAGGCGCGAGGACCGTTAACGGCCGCGGCGCCCGCGCCGGCCCTGCACGCGCCCAGCGGTCACGCGGAGGCCGTTGCGGTGCTGCTCGCTGCCGGCTCGGTGGCAGCAGCCCTCGATGAAAGCGTGCCTCAGGCGAAGCATCAGCTTAAATAAACCATGCTGAGACCCGCCGATGGCATCAGTGCTTACCAAAAAATTAAGATACTAAAATAAACAGTTTCTGAAGCAGGGTTTAGTTTTATATCACTAAACCAGAAAGTGGTTAGCATTGATTTCTCCTTCCCTTTCACACTGCCCCCCCCCCTTATATTTGAAAACTCAGAATCACATTTGCTTTGTAAAAGCAAAGACCATACTAACAAAACTTGTAATTCACAGCTTGGTTCAGCTGTGTAACCAAGCTGAATTAAAGCCCAGTGAGGTCTTGCTATAATACACCATCACCTTGGTATCTGCATTTTAGGCCCAAATCCTTCACTGTGCAGTCCGTGCATACTGCCAGGCCCATCTGCGTGGAGCAAGTTAAAGGATATCAGCAATATTTCTTGGGGAGGTGACAGGAGATACCTGCCCTTTTCAGCTGCAAATTCATGAGTTGTAAGAGTGTAAGTTGTCAAGAGTATTTTTTTGACCTGTTTCAAACAGACTGTAGAATTTCACTGATTTCTGCATCAGTATCATAACTTTAGTTGAGCCAGAGTATACAAAATATAAATAAAGAAGTTCACGTGACACTCACTCCTCGCACAGGACTTGGAAAAGGTTGCTATGGCTGCAATTAATCTAAGATAGTAGTGAGGCTCTCTGCTGTAAATTGTGTCCTCCCAAAGTTTATTAACTTTGAAAAATTAGTATTTAAGAATGGAAAACGTGTGCCTTTGAGCCACGCCCTGTACTTTTCAAAAGTCAGTATTCCTTAATAAGAGGGAGCAAGTAAGCAGCACCGCTTCCCACTCAAGGCTCAGAAGGAACCATTGCGGTTGGTGCTTGCGAGCACTAGCTGCTGCATTTCAACCCTTCATGCTGGTGCTCAGCAGTCCCTCCACTGCCTTCCTTCTGAAGAAGCGAAAGTCTAAAAATAATGCCCTATTTGCTCTCACAGAGCACCATGARGGGCAAATGAAGGGGAGGACTATCACCTTGCATTTATTATGTTTTACTATTTAAACAGGACTATAGCTTGTGATTAACAGTTTGTTCCAGTAGTGCCCACAGTATGCTCAAGACTTTGCCATCACAAAGGAAGGTCCTGGAAATTTTGTTCACAGTAGAATAACATTTTATTTTAGGAGAATGAATTTTGAAAGATAATACCCAATTATATCATGGAAATTCAGGGGCAGTGCTATTCTAAAAGACACCGGACACACTAAAAAAACATTCAAAACAGAGAATCAGATTTTCTACAGCACCATAATATTGCCTTAAAGCTGAAGGCGGAGGTGACGTCTCTGTACGGCTGTCATTAGCCGTAAGTCCCAGATTCTTTGACTCAAGGACTAGCAAACACTCCTGAGCAGAGGTCACTGTGTGGAATCAAGCCTAATAGCCTCTTATCTGGTGTACAAACACCCACAATCACTATTAAAACTGAAAGAATTTTATAAATGCAATTTTTCCACACCAGTGCTATTTAATTTTACTTGCTTAGCCTAAGAAGTGAAAATTAATTTAACTTGTATTACTACTCAGTTTTTCTACTGTACTCTACATCTACACTGCTAAGGCATGTTTATATCCAGATAAAAGTTTCATTTCCAGTGACCTCATTAATGCTTTTCTTAAAACAGAACAGTTGAGAAGACTGTTAAAATAATATAGTTAACATTGTAACATAAGAAAAAATTAAAAGCTCTTAAAGATTTTTTCCAATTCCTGTAGGCAATGTTTTTTAAAAAATCAGATTTTAAAGTATTAGCAGCAAGAGCCAAACATGCCTGTTAGAGGAGGTCATTCCTTTCTTTGAACTGTGTCTCTCTGTATTAATGCTTAAAACTGTGATACATAAATATGTTTTATTTTGGTAATTTAATACTACAGTGCATTTTGTAATACGGTATATTCAGTTTCTCCCATTGCACTGGCATTTCAAGCATGAATCAGGACTACTGTATGGAATCACAGTTTTCCATATTCTCTGGTTCCCTGTTTTTTCTCTGTGGTGTAGTTCTACCAACACAGCTTTAAAGTCAAAGTACTATATGGAAAGCACATGTAGTTGCAGAGGGGAAGGATGTTGACATTCAGATTATTATTTAAACCATGTATTATATACTAATAAGAAAAAAGTTGTAGCAACCAGAACAAAACTGTTAAGTAACTAATAAAATACGTATGATATTGCCTGGTAACCTGACCACATCCACCCACAGAAATCCAAAGTTTGATACTTGGTGATGAGCAAAACAAATCAATTTAGCACAACAGTATAACTCTTGAGTGAGCCTCCCTCATGCCAAAAGAAGTAATGTTAGCATGAATGAAAACAGAACCAACATGGATGCAGAATAGCCCAGCAATTCTCTGCACCCAGCTATTACCTGTAATAGGGTTACTCAATCATAATCTAGTCTGAGAGAAAAAAATTGAAGGTCGTTCACCCTAATTAATTTTGCATTTGGAATTACCTTGGAAAGCCTATTCACATCAGATTGTAGGTTCTCACAGTCTAAAAAGAGAAATACGTGGCCCCATTTTTAGCTTCATACATGGCCTTTTTTTAAAAAAAATCACAGCCTGAGAGGAGGGGATTTGGGGTTTGGGTTGTTGGCAGGGGGCGGGGGGTGTCTTTTCTCTTTTTTTGATTTAATACTGTTGTGGTAACTATGTAATACAGCACCTAGGTGCTGAAATTGGGAAACTGCTTATGTTGTAAGTAGAAAGGAGTTTCTTCAGAACATGATTCAACACACTCCAGTGCAGGGCTCCTGCCATGATTCACTCTCTGGAGGAACCATCTCACTCTTAATTAACTATAATGGAGGAGTCTGGCCTCTAAACTTAAGATCTAAATTAAGTACCTAAAACTAAGGAGTGTGAAAGTACTTGTGGTTGTTCAGTTAGGCGTTTAGTATTATTAAAAATAATGATAAAAAAGAACATTTTAAATGAGACATGAAAAAATAATGGCATGTGTGTTTATGCTAATATTGGGCTTTACAGGTGCAGCCAATATGTACAATAAAGGCAGGAATAAGGAATTAGGAAAAAATATCAGCTAGTTCTGAGCTGCTTTGATTTTCTTACACTGTGCATGTAGATAAGGTATAATGAATAGTTGCTTTTTCCGTGGATGAGCACATTGGTGGCAGTGTATAGCTGAATTGAAAAGGGAAAGTGAAAAAGTGCAAAATTTCAGCACAAAAGTGAGGTTCTAAATTTTTGCTTTGCAAGGTAAATCACTTGTGCTTCTTGCAAGGTGTGAATGACTTGATAATTGAGAGTGAGGTCCATAAGCTACCTGTTCCCTATGTTGGTTTATAAAGGTTGTTTCCATTTCACACCACTCACCAGGAGCTCTTGTCTCTTCTAATCTTCAGATATTTGCTTTTAAGTAATTAATGGCAGAATTTTCCTGATTATTGCATTGTCCAATTAGCACATTTTATTGCATTTCCGAACTGGATTTTTAACTTTTTGCATGCCTTTTTGTCTTCTTTTAACATTGATACTGCAGAAGAAAATCCCTCATTGTTGTATATTATTAATAAGCATGTAGTACACAGCACGTTCTCTTTCTGGCACCATGCCTACTCAATATATTTCACAGGCAGCTGTTTCCTTAGATTATCCTGTTTCTTTCTGCTTAGTGCAGCTTTAAGCTTATAAAAGTAGGATATATGATGTTTTTATGGCTTGCTTTCCCTCTCCAGAAATTATTCTCACTAAGCTCACTCTACTTAAGCATGCTTACAAGTTTGTTTCTGTAGTGCTTGTCACCTGGTTCCAACACACGTGGCTCAGAAATGCACCTATGTGCCGTTGCCGCTCTTGCCTCAGAACACAGGGCAAGTTTTGTCTCGGTGTTCATATCTGCCCCCGTTTATTTGTGCTTATACTCTTGCATCTTGAAAACGGAGACAACTCTTGCACTGATTCAGTGGCCAAGTGCCTGGAGTATGTGAGCCAATTACACAAGCGGCTTTTTTAAATACTGCTGCCCAAACATGGAAGGCAGAAGCGACCAAAATGTGTACTCATTCTCTGCAGATCACAATCAAGGCAGAATGCTAAAACAATTACAGGAACATAAATACGTGCCAAGCAAGGCCTTTTGCATGAGTAAATTGGCAATAGCTGCCACAGAGGTACAACCATGTAGTATTTGAACACTAGACCCTAAGGAGGACCTTAGGTGCCTGTAACAGGAATTAGGCAGACATTTAGTAAAGAAAATGTACAGAATGTTTTCTTTTGGGGTGGGGTACAGTCTATCCCAAAAGGTCATGGACAAAGATTTTTCTTTGTATGGGGAAGAGCAGAGATGGAAGAAATAAGAGTATCAGACAGAACCCTCTTCCAGGGAAACGAAACATATTCATGAATGGAGATTCCTAAAAATCAAGATATTTGTGTCTAATTACAACTCCAAGGTTTTGAATGTTGATATGTCCTCTTCTTTTGCCAAAGCTTTTAAAAGTTTGCCTTGTTTGACTAAAGTAGCAGAACAGATATTCCCCTATTCAATGAAATAACTATACACTCAGGCAAACTGCAACCAGAACATCATTTAAAACTTTTTTTTTATTACTGTGAATGTATCATTCTGCATTTTCAGCTATTTATAACATATTGTTAAAATCATATGATTTCTCTATGATCAGCCTTTATATGAAGCATTGCTCCCCTTCCTTCTTTATATTCTTTTGAAGAACTCCAGGGCCAACATTATTATTAACTACATCGTGGAGAATCTTTGCTTTGGCAACTGAGAAGATAAGCAAAGGGGCAGAGATGCCCCAGCAGAGATGGGGCAGAAAAAGCTGCCAAGGAGAAGTACAGAAACCAAGGCAAAGCACTGTTGATGTCTGATATTTGATGTAAGAAGCTTGATACAAAATTCCAGAAGAAAGTGGATTTCCCAGTTTTATAAGGGTGCTTTTATGTGTGGTAAAATGCTACCTGGGCTACACTTAAAGAGGCAGCAAAATAATGCTGTCTAATCTGTGCTATGTAGAAGAATGAAATAGAACTATGTAGTAGCTCAGAGAATGCAGCATTTTACAACAAAGATTTACTAACTTATTAAAACCAGTATCTAAATTCAGAGAGTAGGGTTTTCCTCTAAATAAGCATTTTGTAAAATTAAGATGTTCATCTGAATAACATTTTAATAAGAAACTGTTTCTGAATGAATGTAATCAGGGGCATTTCAGTAGAACTCGCAATGAAACTTATTAAAAATTATTGGCATCACTGCAATCAGGAGGTAAAAATATTTTAATGCTCCAGTTCTGATATAATTTTTAGCAGGAATAACTTACAAAGAAACTGTACACTATTTAAAAGCAATACATTTGTAATGAAATCCAGGTTCATACCAGGAGCTAAGAGAAACCTGGTCTTTTATGCTTAGATTATAAAATGTTATAGAAAAATCAACAGCACTTTATAGACTCTGTTTGTCAGATATAATTCTTTATTACTGTTCATGAGCAAGCCAGGAGTTAAGCTTTAGATTACATTTTTGAATGGCATAATTACATTTCCCTTCTGTTCAGCTAATTTCTTTTTCTTGTTTTTGAGGTGGTTTATGCCTAAAGGCAATTACTAGGCTTACAGTGGATGGACTGTAGATAGTATGTGAAGTTTAAGATATTGTTTACCTTTTTGCTGAAAGCTGCAGCATTTTTGAAGAAAATCAACTGCATAGTTACTACCTGAAAAATATAATGATACATTATGCACAAATCACTCCGAAGATAAATTTTAAGCTGTTATGATGTAAAATGTATTTTTGTTCATTGCTTTTCCTTTTTAGTCTGTTATGATTCACGGTAGGTAGTGCAGAGATCTAGTGCATATATTTCATTCTTTGTAAGAAATGCCTCACACTCATTTTTACCCTGTATGGGGAAAACACTGGGGGCTTTTTTTGATGTTCTATTAAGTTTCATTAGACTAGGTTATCTTTTACATTCTAACCTTTAGTGTATTTTCCTGCATTCTTTCCTCTCTAAATACTGATGCAATTAAGACAGCCTGATAAGCTGAGTAATCATTTTCTGTCACACATAAGAACTCCTTTAGTGCCAAAGAATCTGAATGGCCTGATGACCCTAATTTCCAGGACAAAGCAAAAGGTTAAACAATCACAGTCGCTATATCACACATGTATACAAGGATAGGGTGGATTGGGATCCAGGTAAGCTAAGGAGTCTATGTTTTTTCACAAGGGTTTCATCATAATCTTTGTTCTGCTCATACCCCCCAATGTAGGCCATTTGTCAATGTAGAAAAGCAGGAACCTTAAGATCCGGAGCCAGGGATCTAACAACCAGTATGTGAAAATCAAATAAAAATACATACCAAGGGGCTAGTATTTTAAGTGCCTAGGCACAAGCACATGTTATTCACCAATGCCTCTAAATAGCAATTTCCAACACAGCAATTTCAGATTTCTGATTTCTTAACATTCTTTAAAAACATATTATTTTTGAAGATCCTCAAAATCAGGATCTCATCTTGGAATCCGTTTTGGTAATTTAGGAAGATTAAGCATCAATTAAAGAAAAATGATCTGCAAAAAAATAAACTCTTTTCAGAGTCATAGTTATCATTTTCTGTCTAAATAATATCTTTCTGTGTATGCCACTTTATAGACAATCTGAAGTCATTTTTTGTCTAGAAGGTAAAACTATATTCCAATTGCTGTATGCCCCATGAAAGATATTTTATCTGCTAAGGAGAAAATAATATACTGTGTCTTCTCAGCCCTGGCAACAGCTGCCAAAAATGTTTACCTATCTTAGCACCTCATTAAAAACCCTAAAACAGGTGTTTAAGACTAAGCCAGCATCTTAGCCTTTTGTTGTCCACAGCCTTTTATTTCAGAAATGGCCCGTAACATTAAAGAGTTTTGTAGTATTTGCACTCTTTCAACAATATACCTGATAGAAGTTAAGAATACGATTTCCTCCTTCAGTGAAGTCTTTTAAATTTACCATTTTCCTGCAAGATGTGCAGTCCAACAATAGGCAGAAGAAATAAAAATGTGAACAAGAATGAGATGTTTCCATGTTCAGAAACAGTATTTTAAAACTGTTTAGTGAAAGAGGTTCCCAAGATGTTCGGAAAAGCTAGTGAACTATCAACACTGGGGCATGTATTTAATACAACTAAGTGTATCGGGACAGTTCTTGGTGTTATTCTTAATTCATGCACTATAGAATGAGATGGGAACAAGACAAGACCTCTGAGGAAATAACACTTCTAACCAGGATTTGCACTGACCCTGGAATGAGGCTTTTGGTAAAATTTCTAATGCAGCCTGTAGCCCTTTAACCTGAAAAATATGAAATCATAATTTGACCCAAGAGAAATCCACTGAATTGTGCATATCTGCATTATAATCAAGACATTTCATAATGATAGAATTCAGCTAAAGTGAATGTCACCTGTAGAAAACAGTATGTTTTTTAATTGCATAATCTAGACTGTGCTGGACTGAGAATATTTTAAAATAAAAGTACTTTTTCTGACTCTTAAAATGTTAAACCAACTGTATTTCTTAACGTTTCTTGCCTACTAAGACAACTTAATGCCATACTTACAGCCATTTTTCCCAACAGTTTTATGTGTTCCAGTTTTTCAGAGTTCAACCTGAAATGTTTTGAGCCTGATTTTTCAGAGGTGATGAGAGCCTGCTACCTCTACCGAGCTTATTTACAACTGCAAGTAATCATGAAAACTCACTGGGTCTTACATTTAATATGTAAGAACAAGACTAATGAATATGTCTGAAACTTTTGGCAACATCTGAGTGCCACAGATGTTACATCAAGTATTGAGAACATCTGAAATAAAAAAACACAATGTATGGACTATCACACAGAATAGAAATGGTAAAAAATGGAAACGTACTTGACATTTATATTCCTTTCTCCATCTTTTTAACTGAATACTTTTGTGCTCTGATAAAATCTTGCCCACTCATAGTCTTGTTTTCTTTTTATTCAATCCTATGTTGAATTCATCATGATCCTATGTTTAAAGTATCAGTCTGTTGTCATGGAAATGACTGATCTCACAAATTCACTGGTTAAACTTCAAGACAGGATCAAATGTAAAAAGAAAATGGAGCTTGAGAAGAAGGAGGCCATTGTTTAAAAATCAAAGCTTTGGTAACAAGCTAAAAGGAAAAAGTATGCAGGGATATACTAAGAGTAAGTGAATTTATTATGTAAGCCCATTAGAGGAAAATCCTTCTTTAAAACTTTCTCTTTCAAATACAGAAGCAGAAATGTTTAGAGTTGTATATAAAACCTGAGTGTATCATAAAACCAAGCTTTCTAAACTATTATGTCTTGAACCATCGCGTGTACCAAAACAAAAGTGCATGAAATAGCCACAATAATAAACAAGAAGAAATTAAGATAGGTGATTTCTTAATAAAAAGAATAGGAAAATAAGTAAGTTTTAATTAAAAGATAGCACACATACTCTATATTCATTATTGGAACAATTAATAGAAGTCCTAGTTAAAGATGTATTCAAATGAATGTTGACATGTGCCATATGTAACATTTCTCTTCTCTGAGATCAGATTTTTCATCTTTTTGTAGTTTATTTTTACTGTTTATATTTATCTAAGACTCTTCAGTTTCATGTTCTGAATAAAACTTCTTACTAGCTGTATTCTGTGGTCTGTTAGACTTGGCAGATATAGCAAATTTTGGAGAGAAAATGCACTTAGAAGACGCTCAGTGGCACCTAGTAGGGTACCTTTCCATTTCCACTGTAGAATTTACCCAGATGTTTCACTGTTATTAACAGAAAACTAGCAACAAAAGTAAGAAGCAGATTAATGCTAACAATTCGAAGAGAGAGCAATTTGTGGAAAAAGAAGAGGTAGAGAGGAACTGAAACCTCCCTAATACATTTGTAAAAATTCCATGAAACAGTAAAGCAATTTCCCTATTTACTATAGCACTAAGGAGCCATATGAAAAGGATAAAATTTAAAAAATATGCTCTTTCCCTCAGCATTTCCATATTGGCTAACTTAGACTGTTTGCTACTTACATTGCTTTTTGGATATCCTATTCTTAAGTGTGCACCTTTTCCCAAGGCAAGTGCAGGTTCCGAAAGACTGTAGAATCCACTAGAGGAACTAGGTATCCTAAAAGTTACACGTTAAAATGCTCAGTATTATGACACCCAGTTCCCTTTTTGAAGAAGTTAGGAGTGAAGTTCTCTTTTTATAGCTGAGAAAACTGATGAATATGAAGTTTGTACAGAAAAATGGAGGCCACAGTGTTTACATTAAAGGCGCACAACACATGGAGGACCCTGAGATCCTGGTCTCCTGATCATACAGCTAGAACTCATAAAAAATGCAGGTGGAGCACATTGTAGATCATTTCCTTTCTGTCTACCTTCTCATAGACACAGGGACATATGAAATATGCCCAGATCTTACCTGAACAGCCAGAAGACAGCTGGAGCATACAACTAGACCTGGGTAGGGGGAGATGCTCTGAAGTCCCATTGCTTACATCTGGCCCGGGAGATCCAAGAAATAGAAATAGATATCCCCTTGTCCACTGTTCTGTCAACCAGATTAGATTATCATGCAGAATATATTTATAAACCAATTCATATTACTCACTTTGTGCAATATTTTGAAAAATCCTGTATCAACTGCTGCCCATCTAAGACCCCAATCCAATAACCTTTGGAATCAATGTGAAGATCCACACTGACTCTGAGAAGAGCTGGATCAAACCAAGAGGTTAAAAAGAAAAGTTTACTTGGTGAAAAAACATCTTGGCTGTGTTGTAAAGTTAGGCACTCTGCGATTCCTTGTAGCTAACCTATTCTGTCTGCATAATAAGAATGGGTTTATGCTACCTAAGATTAGCTTATTAGTACCTAATTGGAAGCCAGGCATAAACTTCTTTCAGTCAGCACCTCCATTAAATTTACAAGCATTCCCACACACGAGCGTGTGGGAAGCAGAATAGATTAGAGTGATTTAACTGCTTGGAGGCTGGTTTTGGCACAAAGCTGTTCATCCTGACCCACTAAGTTTTTCCATATCTGAAGGGTAAAAGCAGAAAAGTATTTCATATTGCAGGCGGATGCCACCTAAATTTGTCCACCTGCCCACATCATAAAACAGTTTACAGTTGTCATATATGTAGCCAATCAGGCTAAAAATTGCCATGCTGAGTGCCTGCCTTAGGCTTTGGCTAGGTTTAAACTAGACTGGCCCAATCATTTCTAAGACTGAGCTTGGAGAAAGTACATTGTCTTGAAAAAAATCTCAGCTAGCATAATGTGCCATCTCCATGTTTCGTTGCAGAGTTACTGAGATCACTGGAGTGCCAAGAGTGCGCCTTTTGCCAACTTTTCACCTTCCTGTGAAAAGCCATGCCAACTGGCCAAGTTACAATATTTCTGTCTAGGAGGGCCCAGAGGTTAGAAATGGGCCGTATGAAGAGACAAGTTTGTTCTGGATGAAAGTGTTGCCGTATGGTAACATTGAAGTGGTGTCATAGTGGGAGTTAAATCCACGCAACTATTAATGACAATTTTTTCTGCATTGCTTGTGATCACTTTTCGAGAGAGGTTTTGCCTGCTGTGGATGTAACAGGCAAAATAAAACACCATCTTTGTACATGGCAGCTTTCCTTTTCCCCCAATGGAGCAATGAACGGCTCTAAAGTAACAAGCTATTCATATGGCTGTGCAAGATTCTCCACAACAGTATGAGTAACATTGTGCAACCTATTAGAGTCAGCTCAGGTCATGTCCTCACACGAAAAGCTTGTAAGAGCTTAAAGATAAATGGGGAAAAACAAACAAATCTTTTGCTCTGAAGTGGCATAGCTATCCATGTCGGAGACATCAGGGACACAGGAAAGAGAAACAGGAAACCTGGACTCTCCATTTGTGTGTATCCAAACACACCCCATATGAGTTTTGAAGGAGGAAGGTGCAAGATCAATTAATTCTTTGCAACACTGAGCTTGTCAGTCATAAATTACTTGCAAAATTTCTCAGGGAATTTGTAGGTGACTTTGTTGTCATCGCCTTTGGTCCTGCCSCTTTAAGAAAACCTTGTCTGGAGGAATCATATGTAACAGGGTTACCATGAGGAATGGAAAGAAGTAAATGCCATGTGGTCTCAACAACTCCACTACCATTGCAAGATTTTTAATACAAAGGAGTGGACGTTCTTTTATCTGCTCCCAGGAAAATACCAGAAGAGATGATAAGGCCCACAGTTCTTCCTTCTAGTTAGTGCCAAAAATATGGGAAGATTTTTCACCTCTGACCTACATATTTATTTTTCTGTTCTTAATGACAAATTACACAAGCAAAATGACATGCCTTCACTAATACTTTTTTCCCTTAAATGGTTTCCTAGCATGCTCACATTCTATTCCCTTGTTATGCCTGAACATTTCTGGGTAAATTTTTTATTATGCTATAATGCTACTAAATTATTTTATTTTGTTCACTTAAGAGTTTCCAAAGATTTTCAAAGAGAGTAACTCTTTTTATAAGAACTTGGCAGACACAAAAGAGAAAACAATTTTGGCAAAGCTAGCTCTGACTGACTAAATAGAAAATGTATTTTCAGTTTTTACACAGATTGGAAATTTTTACTAACAACAGTATAAATTTATTGATTAAGTTCGGATTCTAAATTAAAGCAGACAATTGGAATTGGATTATTCTTTGGCAATTCATACAAGGATAATACTTTTGCTCACTCAGCTCTATGACAAAGCAGAAGACCTCCACTGTATCTTCAAATAAACATACTTCATCCCCTAAAAATATTTAAAGGTTTCAAGATAAGCACAGCAAAATTCTGCTGTCACTGAACTCAGTGGATACATTGCTATTAACTTCATCAGGGTCAGGATTCCACTTTATTTTATCCTGAAAAAAATGTTTCCTTAATTTTTCATGTATTATTTTAACCAGAATTCTGCATATTTCTTCTGCCTCTTCTGTCTTTCTGTTAAATTAAATGTATTTTTACATAAATGTTATTACTAGAAAAACAGAATTCCAACAGTGTGCATTTAAAAGTGACTAAAGATGTTAGCTGCTTTTGTCTGAGTGCCCCAAAAGAGCCTAGTTTTTAGAAAATGTCAATCCCCAATTCTGAGAAAACTACGCTCCTTGAAATGTCAGGTAAGTGAAAATGGGTGATGGATATTTTAAGTGGCAAAGAAAATAAAGATATTCAATCTAGTCAGATCTGTATTTTAAGCAAATTGCATTCATATGACATCACAGAGAAATTTCTTAAATTTAGCCTCATTCTAGCAGTTCTATTAAAGGCTTTCACTGACTGCTCTAGGATTTGAATAAAACTTTAGTTTCTTAAAACAAGACAGAATAGATATATACATTAAACAGAACAGACAGAATAGAAATTAAATTTACCTGGAAGTCTGTTGTGACTCCAAGAAAGAAATGGCACAAGCAATGTTCCCATAATAACAAATATAAAAGTACCAGCTTCTGTCAGTTTTCACAGTACTAAAGAGAGAGGGACAATAGCAAAAAGAAATGAGAGTTACCATTGAAGATAACAATTCAAATTCAGCTGGGAAAATATCTGCAGGATGACCTGAAATGTGCTTGTTAAATGAAACAGGGAAACCAAGGAAGGATAATGCTGAAAAAGTCCAAAACATAGCAATAGTCAGCAAATTTGCATGAAGTTGCACTGTAGTCTTCCTGTGGCGGCAGATGCAATCTCCCTCCTGCCCTCTCCTGCATGCCGGGCATGAATTATCCTCCCTCACTGCTGCAAAGAGTTTGCTGGCTCTTTTGCACTCTCCAGAAATGTATTTGTTCCACAGTGCAAAACATAACGTCCTTCTGCAGTTACTGTGCCCTGTCTCCATGGCTTTCTATAAGCAAGCTGGTATTGGCCCCTGCCTCTTGCACTGATTTCCAGACATTTTAGTACTGTGGATGTTTCATTGGCTCCAGTGAAATCAGCAGAAGTTCTGGCATTAACTTTAGTGGAGGAAAGGCTTCACCTAATCACACAAAGATCAGTGAATATTGTGGATAAAATGCATGACTAAATGCTAAATATATATTGCTAAGGGCAGGCTATAGGGAAGATTGAGATGTAGTGTGTGTGTGTGTGTGTGTGTGTGTGTGTGTGTGTATGTTAGTGAGATGGTCAATACCAAAGGGAGATGAACTGTTGTAGTACATGGTATAATTAAAAAGAGAAAACTTGTATTTAAGTGGAATCAGGAAAAAAAAATTCTTATCAATAATAACAAGTAAGGTATTTCCTATAGCATGAACTGAAAATCCAATAATTTGAGAATTTTTAAATTAGCCTGAAAAAATGCTGAAGAATATATTCTTCTGCATTGGTGATAGATGTAATTTAACTGGATTTTTTCACCTTTAGTGTCTGTGATTCATTCTCTGAAATAAAAGTAAGGAAATGGGCTCAGAAAAAAAATGAATATCTATTCAAAGGAATTACAAATTCCATTTCTTACTACATTTTCCAAAAGTAATTTATATATATTTTTACTACGACAGCCTAGTAAATAAGTTTCAAAACCTCTTTATCGGACTATAGAGCTTTTTCACATAATAAATGTGAAATAGCACTTCTCTTACAGCTTTCAGATGTGTATTCATTTTTCTGTTTATCTGCATGTTTGAACTAAATCAAGTTCCTAGATAGATCTGCATGCAAATTTTGATCCAACGGGATAAAGCTTTCAAGAAAGAATTGTGTCTTCTTACCAATATCATTTTTAGTGCTTTACAATAAAATAATAGTAGTAATAAACTGACATTTCAAAGAGGAATTGATGAGGTGATAAAGTCTTTAATTAGGTAGGAATCAGATACAGGTCAAGATGTGATAGCAACTCTAAAAGATAATGAAAACAATTCATAAGTGAAATAATCATTTCAAAAAATGTGATTATAATAGACATATTTCTGAAATAGAATAATAATTCAAGAAGCACTCAAGAAGCAGAGATAGCAAAACCACTACCTGGCTTTTTATGTATTATTAGAGAACAGTAAGTTTTCATTAGTGGCTGAAATCAGATCCAAAATAAATCACAAAGTCCACATTTGCATTTTTAAATGTTATGAAAAGAAAAGACAGCATCCGATTATATTAAATTTCACTCTGCAAGCTTTTTGTTGTAACCATAGAGTTGAGCAGCAATAAATAAAAGATTTGATGAAGTGGAGAGTGGAAGAAGAATAGAAATTTGTCTGAAACACTAACATCTAATGGAAGCCAGACTGCAAATCACTATACAACCTTCCTACCCTGTCTTAGCAAGAAGTGGGAGAATGACTCCTTAGACTACATACCAGTGAATCAAATTCTGCTCCAGCACCTCCACTCTGCTACATATTGGCAAGGGGGAATCCACAAACAGCTGAACCTATGATGTTTCCAAACACTATAACTGGGAAAAAAAGCAGATGATTGTAAGCAGATGAGCAACTGGGGCAGAGTCATTACAGAACTGCACAAAATTAGGGCTAAAGGACCATCAAGGGATGGAGCTATTTATCCTCTCTCCCAAGAAAGTAACATCCTGGCAGATTCTTGTCTAAGCTGTTCTTAAAAATTTCCTGAAATGGACTTCACGGCCTCCACAGGTGATCTAGTCCAGTGCTTCTCCACCCTTTCTGTGAGTCTTTCCAAATGTCCAATCCTAATATTTCTTGCTGTTGTTTAAGCCTATTATTTCTCATCTGATCCAGCATGAATACTCAGAATGAATAATTACCAGAATGAATACTTACCTTGTTCTTTGCAGCAATGTTTTACATACTTGAAGATTCTTACCTGTCCCCTGCTGCAGTCTTCTCTTTTTTATGTTAATCAACCTTATTTTTTTCCATTCTTTCTGGAAGGTCCCACATTTGATGACCTTCTTCTCACGGCCCTATTCTGGATTGTCTGCCATTGGCTGGATTTGGTTACTGTTGTTTTCCTTGAATGTAGTGTCCAAAACTGGAAACACCCAAAGCCTTCCTAATACAGAAGAATTACTCTGTATATCTTGTAAGCTATGTTCCTGTTTGTACATCCCGCTATGCTTTTTTTCCGACAGCATGACCTTGCTGACCCATGATTAGCTTGCAACCCATTATAAGTCACAGGTCCTCACAGTGGAGGCCTGTCCTGAGGCAGTTGCTGCTCATCTTGCATTTGTGCAGTTGAACACTTGCCTAAATATAGCATCTTGCATTTGTTATTGAAGATTAACCTGTTTTCTTCCAGATTGTTTCTCCAATTTTGCCAACATCATTTTGAATTTTAAACCTGTCTTTCGCTTAGAGACAGTCTCTCTCAGCTTCACATTGTCTGCAAATTTAGTAAACATCATTACATTTTCACCTCTTTAATGGAAATATTTAACAGCATGGAACTAGGCAGAGACTCCTGCAAAATCCCACTTGCTCTAGCTTTTGTTTTATAACAAATAACCGCTATCTCTTCACAAGGCATCATCATACTACTGCTTTTGCATTCCCATTATAGCAATTTCATCTTCATCACATTTCCCTATTTTACTGTGTGTCCATCATGTGAGACATAAAAGCCTTACAGTAGTCAAGATATATGATATCTACTTCTTTCCTGCCCTGAGGCCTGCTTTCATGTCCCAGAGTAAACTAGCTGAGTTTGTTCATGATGAATTCCTGTTTGTTGTCACCCATTTGTTTGCTAACTTTTAAGCTTTTATAAATAGTTTGCTTGATTATTTGTTCCAGAATTTTCCATGATATCGAACTGATCCATAATTTTTCAGGGTTTTTCCTCTCCCCTTTCTGAAAGAAGCAATATATTTCTTCCTCTCCAGAGCATCATCAGCTCTCAAGGATGACTACTCCCATGTCTGAGATAGCTCCAGGTGATGGTTTGAGCAGGAATCTTAACGAACAATGTCTAAGACTCCAAAGATGAAGTTCTTTGGTCTCTGCCAGTTTGAAAACATCTTAGGTATTATAACATTTAGGTATTCTTATCCTGTCTTAGATAGGTATTGCCTTGGCCACTTGCTTGCATTAACTTTTGTTAGAGAACGCTAGTCCCCCCCCCCCCAAAAAAAAAAAAAGGCATTAAACCCTCCAACTTTCTCTGCCTTATCTATCATTAGCTTTTCCTTTCTGTTCTGTGGTAGAGCAGCAGTTACCTTCTCAGTCTCATTTTGCACATTGCTTATACAATGTCCTGTTGTTGCTGTTGGTATCTCCAGCTCGTTTTTTTACCTTAGACCTTCTTTATAGGCGCTTACATAACTGAACCTAGTTTCCACTTCCTGTATGCTTTTCTTATGTTTGATGTCAGTGAAAGCCATCATTTAGCAGTTTGCTCCCTTCCTACATTCCCTATTTTCTACTCTAAGACAACCTATCTTGTGTCGTTAGTATTCCTTCTTTGCCTGTTCTTAACCTTTTACCCCTCTGACTTCTCTTCCTGATCTCTGCGTTTCTTTGCGTCTGCTGTTTTTATTTTACTTTTCTCCTTCTCTTTTTAAAAATGATCAGCTCTGTCATCTCATGGCCGCTCTGATGCACTTTGCTTTGCGCTCTCACATTCTCAACCTCACTGGTTAGAATCGCACTTTAAAAAGCTCTTTTGCTACTTGCGTACTTCACTGTCTGCGTCAAAAAATTATTACCAACTCATTCCAAGAACTTGCTGAGCAGTCTGCTCGCTGTCCTGTACCTTCCCCAAGGTCACACCAAATTTCTGCAGAATTTACTCTGTCACCTCTCTTGACCACAGCATATCTTCTCTCTTCCGTAAAACCCCAAATAAAGATAATAAAGATCATTCAAGTTCATATATGCACACCGCGATCTAATGCACCCCCCCMCACACAATTTATTTGAAGAGCTCACACGAGAAATATTTTCCCCACATTTGAAAGAAACCTTTCACTTGTTCCACACTGTTATCATCCCTTTGAGCCAGATGGTAAGGGAACATCAGTAAGGGAGCTTTTGCCTCGCCGTGAAGGCATGGAGGTTGTCTGGGCTCGCTTCCTTCCTGTGACATTTTGGATACAAAAGGGAGAGTCCAGCACAAAGTTTACAAAACAAAACGCTGAGTGCTTTGCACATAGCATAGTCCTGGTAACGACAGCGTGAGACAGAGCATTTGGCACATTGTGCCTTCTTAGGTCTGATCCACGTGCTTTCATATCACCGCGGGAAATCAGACCAGTTGGTTTTGCTACCAGCTTGCATATGCCTCACTTTGTAATTTACACAATGAAAATAATGAGATGATAGACCCTATGATTATTTTTTAAGTACACATCATATTTTATTCAGAAAGGCATGACTTTAACCTGGGGTCTGAAAGACTAATCACTGAGCAGAACCCTCTAATTAAAATGTACTCCTATTTATAATGTACTCTTAATGTTCCCTAAATCTTTAGCTGGTGATTGAAATGCTTTTTGATAATAATACATGCTATTCTATCTAGCTTTCTTTTTCTCCAGAAACATCTGTGAAACAGAAGGGATGAGACTTTCTCTTAAAAATTGTGGGAACACATAAAATATACAGTACACTTCCTGTTATAGAAGGCTATTTATTAGTCTAAATACTTGTGCAATATTTGGCAAATGATCAAAACTAGTTTCTCCTGATGTGTTTACAATGTTCTAAATTAAAAGCAAAGCCCATTTTCAAGTGACATTTGTCATTCAAACTGAAATGTTTCTCTCATGCTGCATGTGGTTGTAGTTGCTGCTCACCAGGATAAACTCCAAATGTCAAGTACAACGTTTGTTGCAAAGTTCTTGTGAGAATTAAACTTGCTATCTAGCAATTCTTCTTATAAGAAGAACCAAAGGAGTCTTTCCACCAGCGCAGGATTTTTTTTCTATGACTGTATGTTTACTTAACTTTCTGCCTGCTGCTGTACTTAATCAGCTACACTGAGAGAAATTCTTTTGATTTCTTTGCATATTCTGTTGCTCTTTACTCCATTTTAATGTTCTTTCCCATAACCTTTGAGTGGTAAAATGGTCACACAAAAGAACAGAAGAGCTCCCATTTCTCTAGTGAACACTTCAGAAATGTACTAAGGCATAAATTTAGCGGAAGTTTTGAACAGACACTGTCCTTCGTATTAAACTGTGAAAAAAGTAGCTTGCAGTGCTAGAGAAATACACTTTAAGTGTTACAAAAATTACTCAGCACCACATGCAAAACATTTTTTTTTTCAACTCAGGGTTCAAAACCTATTAGACAAACCTGTTTATTAATTAGCATTATTGTTTCCTAAGGGTTTTTGACAAGTTTTAAAGGAAAACTGTGTCAGTGTTTAATAACAGCTGCTTTTGAACATATTTCACCATTATATATGCATTCACAATCCTTGCAACACTTCACATGTTGCACAGGAAAAATGTGCTTGGGTCATGTTCCATGTTATAAATAGACAGATAGGCAAACACGTACACTGTATCATTTCCAAGAAAAACACTTCGTATTCCAGTAACCTATCCCTCTTCTCATATCTCAGATTTAGTAATCTTTTTACGGAGTTGCAGACTGCCCTTGGACCTTTAGTCATCCTCAAATTTAAATCAAAATTACTGGCATTTGTAATTTTGTTTCTTTTTTCCTTTACCTAAGTGTTTTAATAACCATCAATGGTCCTGACTGATTGAAATTCAAATGAGAGAAGCTGCTGCAGTGCGGGAAAACCACCATTTGCCATATGTAGGTGACCAGGCTGTGAATGTTTGAGGACTGTAGCATCAGCAGAGTCACAGATACTTGGAAAGAGAGTGGGTAAAGTGCATGCTTGTATGCAGTCTTTAAAAAAATGGATTGTCTTATGTGCCAGCCCCTTCTTACCGCTCTAAGGAGCACATTTTGCTTCCTGTTCTACAGCCATCCCAATGACAACAAAAATGGGTTGGGTTTTTTTGCTATGAAGTAAGCATTATTACCACAGTTTTTGGAGCTGAGCATTTTCAGAGATGGTTAAGAAAGCTATTTATCAAAGCTATGCTGACAATGAAGGAAAATAATAGTCAAAACTCGTTATAACACAACATGTTGTAAGGAAAGACTTACATAATAAACAGTAAACATGGCCTGAGCTATTGAACTGCAGCTACATGACCAAGAATACACTGACTGTTGTTGCTTTCCCTTTTTATATTCTTCCCATTCCCAACACTTCTATTACATTACACAAAAATATTCTACCATAATAAGATGAGATCCTTGCTGAAGGCTGGTTTCCATTCCCCTCATCTGATGTGAATATGGAATAAATTCAACGTTGTCAGAAAATATATGCCATATGAAAGCCACAGTAAGATAGTAGAATTGAGCTTAGCTCAGTACACAAGAGCCGTGAAAAAATGTAGATGGAAGACATCCTGTGGCTACAGAATACACTATAATATTCAAACCTGCTCCTGAGAGACATGATCTGGAGTGCAGTAAAAGACTGGAAGGGCAGGTTTCTTCAGGCTCAGCTCTGAATATTTTCAAAAAAAAATTTTTTAATTAGGATTACCCCTTTATGCTCAGATGCCCATAAATGCTTTTTGAGGAGATACAGATAAATACAATAAAGATACAGGTTACTAGAGAAAGAAACATTTCAAGCTGAACAGGGGTGCTGAAGACAAGAGAAATAGCCGTGGCTAATTTGAGATGTTAGTAATCTTGGGATGTGGTTGCTTATGGACCTGAACTAGTGACCCTGCAAATTTTTTTTTTTTCCTTAGGAGATAGCTTCAGCAGCTTATGGAAAGTTTGAGCATCTGAACTGCAGTGGATGGGAAAAATGAAACAGAGCTTCTGCTGGATCGCTCCCCATACTGAGGGAAGCTAAGATCTGCCCCGGAGAACACAGAGGAGGGAAAAAGATCTTAGTCAGGGGTTGGGGGACGTGCCTTAATCATGCTGAGCAGCAGCAGTAGATTTTAAGCTGGTGTTGTGCTAATACACCCTGGTGTTCCGTTAGGGAAAGGGTCCACTTCCATGCGACTGTGGTTATAAATTCTGCCCATGAGAAAGGGAGAAAGCAGTAGTATGATTTGGCTCTGGTCACACTCTAAAGAAGTGGTGTAGAGATAGGAGACTCTAGCCTGGAGTCTCCCAAGTCTCCCTCTGACCTCCTGAGGCCAAACACGAACAGGAGGATGGTATCTTCCCTAAGGAGCCTTGTCCCAGGAGTTTTATATGAGAAGGGTTATCAGAGGAAAGCTAAACATTCACAAACACGATGGACTTGCATGGAAACAAACTAATGGGTGAAAGCACCAGATTAGCAAGCGTCACGTGGCCAGATGGGAACAGATTGGGTCTGAAATGGCTCCTGGAGGCTCTCAGGGTGTTCTCACTGCTCCACTTCCTATACAGACAGCAACTTGCGAGCCAGCTGATGTCTTGTGCATGCTGACATGCCACTTAGCTACTAAGCACATCAAAGGCGATCCTAGCAGATAAGAGTGAGGAGCTGGTAGCAGGGGGGTTTTTGTTTGTTTGAAGGCAGAGAAGTCGGTTTCGTTCTCAACCACGATCCAGCACTTGTAAAGATGATGAGAGATTTCTGGCAAAACTGAGCGGTTTATAAAGAATTTTAGAGTTGCAGTGTGAGTTATTGTTCCCTCTGGATGTCATGTGCAGGCCATGCTTGCGTTTTTCCCATACCTGAAGAGACCTGTGCATAGCTATTATATAAACCACATACCAGGGACCCCGCATAGATGCA
The DNA here is from genome assembly GCF_003343035.1 of Apteryx rowi. Taxonomy (NCBI): domain Eukaryota; kingdom Metazoa; phylum Chordata; class Aves; order Apterygiformes; family Apterygidae; genus Apteryx; species Apteryx rowi. The sequence continues at coordinate 574,297 of NW_020450831.1, read as the reverse complement.
GAAAGCTCCAGAGAGGATCCACGAATTTTTTTTGTGGCACCGTGACTATGTGTATAGGAGGCTCTGATATGACATTTGCTTTTACGTTCTGTTTCTTGTCATTTTAAAAGGGCTCACAGGTGCTGATGAGTGGCTCTTTTGTCCCATGCTAATAACTGAGAGGGGTGTGGATTTTTCTTTTTAATTGCCATGTACCTCACCTGGTTTTGCTAGGGTTTACACTAAAATTTGTTGTTGATTTAGGAATTGATGTAGATTAAAGCATCACCCAAAAGCCTTTTCTTCCCTTCCACGCCTGTTAGCGCCACCTTGCAACACCATCAAATCAGGATTGTTTGCCTTTCTCCCAGTTTTGTAGTTTTCCCTGTCATAAGTATCACCCGATAAAAGAAGCTATAAGCCTTCTTTTTCAAAGTGATCTCATTATTCTTATGGAAAATATAAACAATTCCTTCCAGCCCCTACAGCATTTATGAACCATGTAGGCTGTCTAACTGTCACTGACTCTTGTCCGATATAGTTTTGCTTACATAAATATTTTTGACATTTGCATGTTCATATTTTTAACTACTAGGCTTTTTACAGAGATGTGTCATAAAGGCTTTTTTTAGGATGGGAATTAAATACTTCATGCGCATTAACATATATATTGTCAACCACGTATGTTGTTGACGTGTASAGTGAGAACTAGTTACATGTTTTAGTTTAATAATAATTTAGTTTAATTTAGTTTTAATTCATGGATCAACCCCTGACAGTTCATTATTTTACTTTTGTTCTCCTCTGAACTCCCTCTAGTATTTCTAAATCCTTAATGGGAACAAGGCCCAGAGAAAGGAACACTGTGTTCTGCTACAATGGCTCTCATTGCATTTTATCATCTTTTCAGTTATATGATACAGTGTTATGCTTTGGTGCTTTCTGATTGTTATACAGACCATTAATATCCTGGCTTTCAGTGTCGCATAACACAAATCCCATGGAAATCAGTGCAATATGTTCTTGGTATATTTATATACAACACTTGGAGAATTTTTAGTGGTCCAAACGGTTAGAGAGAGAGGTTTAATGTCATGCCTTAGAAGTGTGGCTACAATGGCTGCTGACTCTGGTGCATGCAGATACCAGGACAGATTTAGCTTTTTACATATGTAGAAGTTATTAATTTAGATGCCCATTCAGCCATTTGCACAACCAAGAATCTGAGTAGTATGGAAAAGCATAACAACTGCCCAACATTTTAAGTCATGTATACATCTGTGTGGGGGAAAGGGGAAGGAGGAGGAAAAATTGACCTTCGTAACTGAATGTCGACAGTGTTAGTTGGCCATAGCTTCCCCAGAACATCTCGGGCTGATGCAGCTTCTTCTGCTCGGGTCTCTCTCAGGTGAGATGCAGTAAAGGCAGGAAGGATGCTTGCAGGACACTAAGACCCCCCCATAAAGTCATGGCAGAGTTGCAGGCCCTGCATTTGGTCATCCCGGGCACTTCTGTTTGTCATCCTGTGAAGCTCCATAGTGTTTTAAAGAGGAGAGATGAGGAGGAGGAATTACCATAACTCCAGTTCCTACATGAGCACACAGCTAATAGCTGGCAGAATCATAAAAAACATAGGTGCATTCCTGTCATAGCTGGAGCTCTAAGATCAAATGTCTTCTCCCACTTTCTCTTTCGTGCAAATAAACACTACGCCTTTACGCTGAGCTTTTGCTCATAATTCACCCAGCCCTGTTAGAGCTGTCACTGAACAAATAATAGTTGAAGACCTGGCTGCCTTCTCATTCATACATGAGTAAGTTCTCTGAAACTCCAGTAATATGAATTAAGTGACTCATGCATCACTCTTGTGTCACAGAAGAGTTAGCCTTAGAGATACCGAAAAACAGTAGGAGTCTGTGGCATGAGTGAACATTAAGATTATGTCCTGGTAACCTTACTCATCTCAAGTAAGTCCCTCACACCACACATAAAAAGTCCCCTTGAGTAAGGAAAGTAGAATCTGACACTGAGTTAAAGACCTCAGGATTTGGCCTAGTATTTTTAACTTTGAACTTGGCATTCTGTAATGGAACAATATGTGCTACTCATTCTTATGCAATAAATACCAAAAATTGTTTTGTTGTATTCTTGTAGTTACCAGGCTTGTATTGTGCAATAAACTGTACAAGTATTTTTAAAATATGGTGTTAATAAAGGCCATATTTTAATTGGGTTCTCTGTGGGTTTTCTGCTAAATTCATTGTGTAGTGACTATTTCCAAAAGCATATCTATATACTAGCAAGTAGAAAATATTTGTAGGATTTGGTATTTTAGTATATCTTCAGAAACGTGTTTATGATGCAATTTTACATTTCTGTTAAGTTCCACAGAAAATGAATGTTAAGTATTTTCTCATAAACTGCTCACATGGACATAAGGGCAGTGAAAACACAAAAAATAATAAGTGGCATAGAGAGAAGATAAATCAGGCATTGCCATTTACCCATTTCCTATTTATGAACAAGGGGATATTTGGCTATACAGAATACTCTTAATAAAATTTAATTATATCTTTATCCTGTGCAATTCATAAGCTTTACTGAAGGCAGAAGTTGGAAGGGATCCAGAAAACCATAATATATAGTATTTGTGTATGCATATGCATATCCTTATTCAATCTTTTTATCTACAAAAATATAGATGCTAATGGAACATGAGAACATGCAGTTCTAATACGTGTCCAGCTTGACCAAAATAAAAGTCTACCCTACTTATCAAGTTTGATTTAAATGTTTTCCACAGGATTTGACAGAGTTCAAAAGCATTCATGCTACATATCCTCTTTCCAAAATAAACATATCCATATCCCAAAGCCACCACCTATACACATTTTTTTTAACAGTGAATAATTTACTCCTGGGCATGTAAAGATCCTTATCTGTTTTTCATATATTCCATATATAAACTCTGACATGTAGAAGAGTAACAATAGAAACCTGCAGTATAAACTTGCACATGACCATACCCATCTTTAATGTGTTCCTGAGAGACAGGACAGGACAATAGATCCTGCATGTTTATGTTTTAATTTGCTAATTACTGCTCCAAGTAACTTTCCATATAGGTGGTACAATATATCAACTTTCCTTTTATTTCCAGGAGTTATATTCTGGTGAGGCTAAAGAATCAAAGGCAGCAAGAAATGATCACCATGTCATGCTTATGTGTTAACCTAAACTATCAGTGTGTTTCAATTCAACTTAGACCAAGGAAGCTTGTTTTAGATGGGGCAATGACATTATTGCAGAAAAACTGACCTCAGTGAAAAGTGGAAAATTCAGCTTCCATCCACAGATAACAGTTAAGCTGCAATAAATTCCATTGTTGTTCGATTAGAGGTCATAAAATTGCAATTCAAACATAAATCACATTTTATAGAAACTCCTGTCCCTGCCTTTTGTTTTCCTGACTGAGCTATTTGCTTAAATAGAAGGATTGGCCATGGATTGCTACAAAATTTTTTTAATGAATCCGCATTTTGAGAAGTCTGAATTTACGCTTGATCCTCTTTTATGTTTGCATGTACCTCTTTATAACCACTCCCCACAGTCATCTGTCTTCCTTCACTAGAGAAAGAGTCCACTTTCAGCATGTATTATGTTGTTTTCTCAGTTAATCACTGAGGTTAYAAGCATTTTTATAACTTAGAGGATGTGCATACCAGCTTGTATCCACTCAGCTAAAGCACATTTTGTGCTCAAACTAACCCTCAGCTCTCCAATGTAGAAACCAGTAGACCAGCCAAGGATACAGGGAAGGCAGCCCGGGGGGAGGAGGGGGACACATGACACACAGCTGACTCTCCAGCTCCTCAGTTCATGTTTATATGTGTATATATCTACATATAATATATACATATAACATATATATTTGTATATATAAAACTGTATACCAGATAAAATTTGGAGTAAGGGAGCAGAATCCCACTGCAATAAAATTCTTTTTCTTTCCTGATATAACATGTCGGAGAAAAGCAGGCTAAAAATGGGGCTGAGCAAGAAGAGCAGCTACACCAGATTTATTTCGGCTGAGAATTTCAGCTGGCCAGTTTGGAGGATTAGACCGTAGCCAAGAATCTGGCTCTGAGCATACCACCCACACTCCTGCATTTTGTAACTTCAGTTCATGAAAGATACTCCAGATTTTAGCCGTAGAAGTAAAAACTTGGGCATAGAAACATTTGTCATCAACTGCAGAAATGGAGAGGTAGCACCTAACCTATGGGTCAGACTAGTATAATGAACATAATAGAAGATCATGTTGTAATTAGTTCTGGTTTTGAACAAAAGAAATTATTTATTTTTTTCTTTCAAATGAAGCATAACACTAAGGTATGAGGGGGAGTATAAATAATATCTGATTGTGCTCCATGCTCCTAAGCTCCACACTATAGCTTACTTGCAATGACATCCTTCAGCAAATTAATTGTATCAATACTGTTAAGTATTAATTGCACAAAACAGATATGTAAAAGAGTGTAAAATATAGTGAGCTGAAAGGAGGGCTACCTTCTTCCATCATGACAAACAACTGTAAGTAACCAGAAATTGAAAAAACCATAGATCTAGGCTTACACACAGATGACAACACTGAGAGTTTTAAGTTCTCTCCTTGAATACATTACATGTGATAAATAATATGCAAAATATTTAAAGAATGTTGTGGTTGCTTACAGAAGATTTTTAGCAAGCAAAGAGCCAGTAGCTATCACTGCCTGGTGTCTCATATCCCAGTAATCCTGAGCTCATTTTCAGTAACACCGAAATGTCATCTACATAAATTACCAAACACATATAGAGCCTGACTATGGGGTCTATGGCATTATTAAGGCAAGAGAAAAGAGTAACAGGTACATTTTGGGAAAGGAATCTCCATGTGTTAATAACTCTGAATGCCACGAGTACTGCTCAGCAACAAAAAGGTTCAGAAAAATCTCACAGAGTACCAGTGCTTTCTGTGCCAAGGTCCACCCAGAATATGCCTGTGAATCATCAGCTCCTGAAAAGATACAGAGTCAAATCCTGGCCTTGCTAACAGGGAGTTTTGCCATTGCCTTGACTGCTGGACCAAGCTTCCAGAACTATCAGAAGTGACTCAGACTCCTCTTCATCCCAAAAATAAATTGACAAACTTCCTCTCACTCTAGTCAAGTATGAAATTAAAAATCACTGACTCTATTCTGTTTTCTTAATTAGTATTTTAAGTCTATGGAAATTTTCCATTATAGATCGTGGCAATTAACAAAGAACTTATTCAGGAAGTGCTTATTTGTTAATCTGATTTATTAGTCCTTTAAAAAAAGGGGGAATTTTCTTGAAAAGGACCTCTGCCAAATCTACATTCTATTTATATAAATAATCTAAAAAGGAAAGCCTTTGGCAAGCCAAGCCAAGGGGGTATAATGCAACACAAGTCTCCATGCTCCAACGGCTCTGCTCAAAGAGGAAGAACGCTGAAGCCCTGTCCAGTCATCAGGCAAAGAACTCATCGCCTGTACAAACTGTAAGGGGCTAGTACAGCCTGGATTGTGCAGTTCTCCGCATATTGTCTGTTTAAGTTCTTATGAAATGCCCTGTCCTGAGCCAGTGTATTTCAGCTCAGTTAACTAAGCCCTTAAAAACCAAAGCCAAATTGGTGGCAAGCCTTACTTCACACTTACAATTGCGTTATGCCCCATGGTGGGAACAGAAATACCGTAACTCTAACTCTGCTGCAACAATTGCCTGTCCCGCATGTAGATTTTTGCCAAGTTGAGCTCAGAGTTTACAGCTCCAGCAGCCCTATCCTCAGTGTACTGCTGACCCGCACTCTGTCATGAGAGGAGCCACAGCACACCAGATGGATAAGCGCTTTTGCACAGCCCTTGAGCACAGTTCTCCCCATGCCTGCAGAGGACACGCCCTGCACACCCCTTGGCAAAGACAGCGTTGCCCAATTCTGTCACTTCAAGGCTCTGAAAGCTTTGAAGATGCACAAACCCAACACCACTAACTTCATCTGAAACACAACGCTATAATATAGAAAAAAAAACCCTATTTGCCATAATAAGCCATTCAGGAAACCCAATACTCTCTCGTTTGAGATAAAAGGAGAAAAAGTTCCTTGATATTTCAATACTGGGTTAGATTTTGTGTAGCTTTTGGCTAATGTACACAAATAAGTTAAAGAAAGCTAAGGCTATAAATTAGATACTGTTTCATTTATAAATATCCACTTTATTTCGATTCTCTTCCAAAAAAGGTCTTAACAAAAAAGGTGGCCAAAAGTGTTACGTGTGTTGTAAATCGTAATTTGGTTAAGTTAGGCTGTAAAAACCAAACATGTAAGTGAAGTCAAGCACAGTGTAAGAAACAAGCCAGTTTTTAATTAACAACATATTTACAAGTTCATAAAATCAATTGAACTGCAGTAGATGTTCTGTGTTTGTCACCAATATTTTATTGTAACTGGTAACTTGCACACTTTATAGTAGAACAACAAAAAGAAAATAAAGTTCACTATATACAGCCTTCGTACAGGCTACTTGACTATACACAAGGCATAGTGATCATAACACAACCTAGTCTTCATAATAATCTGTGCACAAAAAGACACCAATCAGACATTATGTGAACATTACAGTGAAATGACATCACAAGTCCAGTGAAAATTCAGCATAATACAAAACATATTGATCTACTGCAAATGACATCCTTTAAAACAATAACCCTTTATTCAGTAGTAACTTAACCAGAGTCTGATGCAGAGATTTGTTGTGTAGTTATAAGTCTTTTAAGCGAAGCAACCTCTGCAGATAAGTTTGCTATCCCCTGCTTCAAATACAGGTTCTCTGACTCAGAGACATTGTAGATATTGTCTTTTATTTCAACAACTCCAGTTTTGCAACCACTCTGAATTTTTACATTGAGCTCCTTTTGATGCCAGAGTTCTGGTTTGAGAGACCAGTCTTGGATATTAGTCACTTGAACCGAGAAAGGAGTGTGAGAAGAATGCACCAGACTCTGTGCACTATGTTTTTCAAGCTCAAAATGTCTTTTTGATGACATATCAATAGGTGATGACAGTTTCTGTGTGGCATCATAGTCATTATCCATTGCTTCCACCTTAACTTGCATGGCTTTGGCTTTAATTCGAAGCTTGTGAGGCAAAGCTGAAGAATTCACTTCTGGAACTTTAACTGTTGCATGAACATTTTTATGTTCAACTGGGGAATGGATTGGACCCTTAGGAACCTGCTGTTCATCTTCTCCATCAGACGACTTTCCAACCACACCGTCATCAGTTTCTGAAGTTCTGGGGGAATTACTGGAGGACCTATTAACTTGCAACAGAGGAGGAGAATGTGAGTACACATTAAAGGTAGTTCCCATGTAGTTCGGATATATGGATGTTTTATATGAACCTCTGTCATCTCTTGGCTCTCTCTCTAATTCCATAGGCTCCTGTTTTATAATTTGGAACTTGTTTTCAGGACTTCTGCAGTTGTTTTGTATACGACTCGGCTGAGTATGCTCTGCCGATGATATTTCAGACACATCAGACATAGAGCTTTGAGGAGAATGCTTGATGACAGAAATACAACTGCTACTAACTACAGATGGTTCATGTTCATCTGCAAATGAGTTAATATTTGATTTGGAACTTTGATAGTCTTGGAAATACACAGTTGTTGAGCTACTGAGTTTCTGTATCTCTTGGGCATAGGCTGCAGAACTAATTAAACCAAACTTTAGCTTCAATGAAAGCAGCTCCGCCTTCAAAGTGGCATTCTCCTCTCCCAGTGCAATTAATTTGTTCTCTAAGACAAGGTCATTCAGTCGTCGTTTTTCACGAGATCTTTTGGCAGCTTCATTATTTTTCCGCCTTTTTTCCCAATACATAGCATCTTTCTTTTCATCTGGAATGAATTCTCGCTTTCTCCGGCAAGCTGAAGATTTGCTTTTTCCACTACTTGCTTCAGTAAGTAGTATGTCTTCATTTGTAGACAAATCTTCAGACACTTCTGATAAAGTAGACTTAAGTACCATGATTTTGTCCACATTGCTACTTGTGTCAACAGGTCCGTGTTCCTTTTTGAGGGTCTGCATTTTCCTCAGCTGCATCAGAAACAATTTGTAGTAGATCTACAATGAGCAACAGAGCAAACTATTTCCCCAGTACTTCTCACACCACAACAACTTGATAAATACAGTAGTTTTAAATCCACACACATTCTTCCTTTTGTTTCATATTCTCAAACAGAAGTGTCTAGATCCAATTTGCTTGTCAGAGGCAATGAGAAACTTCTAAATAACCTGCAATAAATAGAGAACTGGATTATTATTTAGGAATTGCTGGTTTGGGGCTTTCAAAAGTAGCTTTCAATAAAAACCTTACACTAGTATTTGATTCATTAAACCTGCTGCAATATGAAAGCAGCTCAACACTGCAACAACTGATACTCTATGCTTTATGATACCTAGGTAGCAGATGTGCTTCCAAAGCAAATACAGTATGATCCAAGAAAAAGCAATAAAGAAAAATATTTGGGTTTTGATCTGACAGTACTGTTGTCATAGGACTTTCCGTGATATCACTGATCAGCTTAAACCTCTAACACTTAACACTGCCGAACACCAGGCATGCTGATGAACACACTGGAAAGTATCTTGTTCTTCCAAATTAAAATACCTCTTCTGAAAACAGCTGTGGTGTGCAACTTAGAAATGCTATATATTTGGGTCCTCCACAGATTAAAAATAACATAAGCTAATTTAGAGAAGCTAGAATGTTTTCTATTGTCATAAAATAACACTGCTATCCATTAAAGCTATTACAGGATACAAAAACAGTAATTAAATCTGTAACACACACTTGGAGTTTTAAAATCCCTTATTGATCCATCATATCAAACTAAGAAATGCACACACATAATTCTAACAAACACCTAACTTAGAAAAGCTGACCAAAAAAAAAAAAGTATTTTTTATTTCCTGTCTCTTACATACAGAACTCTAAAATCAGTATTGAAAATACATTAGAGAAATTGAAAAACAGACTTATATCACAGTACAATTTAATGCCACTGAGGCATGCACACTTGTGGAAAAGAGTGTTTATATTAAAATGCATGTTTGGATCTAAAAATATTACTGTTAATGAAAGAAAACTATCTTAACCTTTAGCTCCAGACATTTTGACCAGTAAAATTGAACTTAGCATTTAAATTGGCATCTGTTTTATTTAGTCCCTGTCAATACAAAAATACTTTATTTGCATAGCATCATTTGATTCTGATCTAAGACACAGGCTCTCCACACCTCATTTCTACACTCAGTCATGTTTCAGGTAAACTAAACGTAGTATGACAATCGCTTATATAGGACTAACAAGTCAACAATGATTCTTGCCTGTATAACAAAACAGTGACTTCAGATTAACGTCAGTATTTATTGGGGATGTTCTACAGTGACTAATGAAACTCATTTTAACATTATCAGTTGTGAAAGTTATAAAAAAATTAATGAATTGTGTTCTGCCAGTTTCTCTTGTCTTTTCCAGACGGCAAAGAGGAGTGAGTGATGTAATAACAATTAAGCAGGGTCATAAAGACTCAGGTTTCAAGCTGGGTTCTGTTCCATCAAACCATGCCAACTCTTCTGTCATGAAAAATTAACACATTTAATAGAACAGCTAAGTAGAATTTCCTAAAATCCATAGTTAATTACTGACATGTAACTATTTGTCTTCAATAATACAGCCTTAATGGAAAATAGAGTTAGAAGCCAGCCACACCAAAGACAGTATCTAACATTTTACTGCAAAAGCAGCACCACAAATTGCCATGTTTGTAAAGCAAAAAAGTAACTCTAATATACAAGCAATTACATAGTTAGATCCCAATCCAAAATTCAAACTAGAGTCAAAGGGAGTTTTCCATCAAGTTAAATAGGAGTTGGACCACGTTTAAAAACAAAGAAAAAGCCTCACAACAAAGCAACAACGGTTTCTCCAAAAATCCAGTATAATTTGATTTTTCTGAAGAAACTGTACAGCCACTCTGTTCATTTCAGTGCTACATCATCACTGGCTTCATTAATATGCATACTGGTTTAACTATAATACAACCTAATAATTTGAAAAAAAAAATCAGTGTTGAACATATGGATTTTAATGTTACTTTCAATGAGGCAGGAAGATTGAAATGCAGGTAGAAATGTTTAAATACATTCAATAGTCTTGTGCTGCATACACAAAAACACAAACAGGTCACCTGGTCTATGGCATCTGTTGAATATTCAGTCTCTGTAATGTGGCTTTACATTACAAGAAAGAAAATATCAAGCATTAGGATTGCAGGGATACTGACCCATAATTGTCTTGTTATACTTCAATCATTATATTTATTTGTATCATCAACAACTTCTGGGTTTCTGAGGAAGTGCATCCACTCTCTATAGCACACAGTGGGGAGCAGTATAACGTGCACTGAATATCTATGAAATCATCACTTTTCCCTTAGTATGCCTCTCAGCCAACTCTTGCTGAAGTCAAAAGGGTTCAAACTGCTTCTGTGGAATTTTGAAAGGCCTTACCAATGCAGAGATCRATTGCATTTTACAGTGCTAGAGAGCTAAACTCAAAGCTAAATAATTTACATTGATTCTTTTAGGTATGGATACATCATTATTTTCTATATGTTTATGTGCCATATACCCTGGAACATGTACACTTACGTGAAACAATAGTAATGGAAAAGAAGTACTTACAAATGGTAAGATTTGAGCATATTTTTAGAAGACAAGCCACACAGGTGCACCCTCCCCCCAACCAATTTAATACACATGGGTGAGTTTTTCTGTTTTGTTTTCCGTTTTCTTTATATTCCAATCTTCCATTTCCACACACAGTATGGAAGCAACACATCTTAAGTAAGACTGGGGACAAGAACTATGACTTTGTATCTATCTGTATGGTCTCCAACCCAAAGCAATCCCACTTTGGTGTTTGTCCAACCCTACAAATTTAGGAAAAACATTAGTAATGATAGTAACTTGTAATAATAAATAGCAAAAAGGTTTGGTTTTGTGGGGGTTTTTTGTTTTTGTTTTTATTTCCCCCCCCCAGATGCATGTAAACTGTGGGCATAGCTCATCAGTATGACCTTCTATTTCTCAGTGAAAATTCAACTGCAAGTTCAAATATAGTCTCATGCAGCCGAATACTGGTGTTGGGCTGCACTTAAAACCCAACAACTTGCAGAGTTCATGTCCCCTGCTCTACAGACCTTCTACAGCTTGGGGCATTCCAGGGCACAATCCGCTTGTTTTAGCACTGATAACTCCTGTTTTGGCCAGTTTCCCTCCTGTACACACTGTTCCTGGCACAAATGGGCTCAGTGTGGAATAGGTAGCATGTAAGTCTAGAGCAAATATAAGTGTGGATCAAAACAATGGTGTTTTTGCATGCAGTATTCAACTTTGCTCTCTGCCAGAGTCCATCAGTAGAGCGGTCAAGACAGAAGTATGTCACATGTTTTATGTCAGTCTTACTGGTTTGCTATTTATGTAGTTAGTTCTAATGCCATTACTTTAGTCATCTAACAGAACAACAATAAAGCTTTAGCTCTTTCCACATCTTCCCTGAACACTTTTATCAGGGTAACTGAAATTGCTGCTTTACAAACAGGAGTCAAAGCCCTAGTTTGTTAATAGTTCTCCATGTGGATCAGCCCAGCACTGAGTCTGTAAACAAATTAAATTCCATCTGATGATAATGGCAAAATGCCTTCAATAAAAACAGCCATTTCACTTCACTTGCATTTTATAATTCTACTGGAAAACATCAGTATTTACACATAAATTAATGAACTGTAATGATTCCTCTGACTGTATTTCAAATTCCAGTATTTTCCCTTATGATTAATTTTTCAATTGCTTTATCACTCCCTCATAAAGAATTATAAAACCAACATTTAATACTGCCTTACATTAGTCACTGTTAAAGATTTTTTTTTTTTGGTTGCTTGATGTTAATGGCATTGAGTGCCARTTCAACAATGTAATAACACTCGGCCCTATTAACTTAATTACAGGCCCAGTCTTGCTCCCACAGCAATTTTGCCATGGGCTTCAAAAGAAGCAGGATACAATCCCAGATCCAAGTATTAATGAGACTGTTTTATAGAATTCATACTATTGAAGCAAGAAATTATGTATGCAGAAATCATCAGAAGTTAGTTTACCCATGGACTTCAAAAATACTTAAGTGCTCTGATAGTGTCAAAATAGCACATTAAGGATCTGATCCTGGGGACTTACGAATTCACACTGTAATTCTTGAAATGTGCCATAAGATTGAAGGACTGGGACACAGTCTTGCCTCTCTTTGTTCTTTGTAATTTAATTATATAAATCAGTTCTCCTTTAGAATATGCATATGGGTCTCCACATTTCCAACAGAGTAATTGTATATTATTTTATTTAACAAAATAATTAATATCCTCTCCAAGCTTAATTTTTCAAAACATTTCTTATAATGAGCTAACTAATTATTTAATTCTATTGCTCCAACATTTTGATAGTCAATCTACCAAGCTAAACGAAAGCCAGTTTCAAGCAGTCAGATGCTTTCAAAGTCTTCACTTTCGTAAAGCCAAGTGTCTACAAAATTTACCTCATGGTCCTTCAAAAATGGAAAATAACTGCAAAACAGAACTTCATATTAAAAAAAAAACATGTCTTTATCACTGACATTTTAGTAAATAACAACTCAGGCCAACTATGTGGCAAAGTACAGGAAAAACAATAAAAGTTCATGTTGATATGTGTACACACACCATTTTTAATAGTAGTTTTCTCTGTTTTGCATAGGTATCATTAATTATGATATTGCTAACATCCTGTCACAGGTTAATTTATCTATTTTATAAACCTGTCCACATACTAGAAGAGCTGGTATAGAACCTGTGCATAGATACCCCAAAATGACTAGCTTGCACTCCAAACATTGAAAAACTGAAGAATGTTTTGCACTTTCACCTTCAAAGCATTTTAAAAATATTTGCTAACTATCTGAAGACCTTTAGGAGGTATGGAATTAACACTAACGCCATTGTACACATCACAGAAGAAAATGAGTCTGAGTCTAGTTGACAGATACACAGCCTAACTAAGTACTGCTTAAACATTTTGGAGCTACTCTACCACTACTGCTTTTCACAGACTAAATTATGCTATCAAATTCTGGACCTTTCAGGTCTATAATAATTTAGAAATCCTCTCCACCTGAGGGTGTGGCCCCAAAGCCCAATCCAACCTCCACTGAAAGAATTCAATATACTCTTGTCTTATTTCTAGCGCCTTACTGAAATTCTGCTCCTGCTGAAGAAAAGTTATTGTGCCAACTCCACTAGAATTGTGATATCAGCCCTAGGACAGGCAGGGCCTAGGGTTTAGACAATGCAGAGCAAATGAAATTCAGACTTTCTGGAAACCTGAGGGAACTGGATTTTATGCTATGATAGACAGGTTATCCAAGGTCACAGAGGGGAACAGCAAGAACATTGCCACCAATTACCGCTGTTACAGAGTTAACACTCATACAGACCACAAATCCATTACAACAGCATGGAGGAGCAGAGATCTATTGCTCCTGCATTACAGTTCCCTTTTCTTACGACTTAATGGGCATCTGAACTGCTTACGGTTCCAGGATCAACATGCAATTAGGTCAGTGGAACAGGGATGATGATAGCTTTGTACAAGATGACCCATTTTTGATAAAAGGATGGTTTTCTTTGTCTTATTGAAGGAAAATCATGGGAGGTGTCTACGCAGTATACTTCATCTGAACATCAAGAATCATTTGTCTACTATGACAGTTTTCAATCAATATATATATAAAAGAATAAGTTCATCATGGCACTTGGAACACTATTGCAATTTCATATTACCCAGCACCAAGCTGTACCCAGAAAATTGATGTCATGTGCAATTTTTATGAAAGACTTTCATTGTGAGGAAAATTAATTAAGTTACTGTTTATCTTAATAACTACAAATTAACTCATTAAAGTATAGCTTGTCTCCCAAAGGTAAATTACACAAATTATGCAAATAAATTCTTTTTTGAGAGAGAACCAAACATATGTTAAAAATAGCTGTTGTTCAGAAAGGTCAATCAAGGTTAACAGGTGCAATTTTGACCTGTATTTTGCTTAGGAAGTCAGTCTATCAGACCTGTTTAATTTTTCCAAAGAAAATGGTTTGCTGCTCTGTTTGGGGGGGGGGGATAAAAATCCAACAGTGCTGCTCAAAGTGCTCAGGGAAAAAAAATGAGTAGCAAAGGAAATACATTATATATATAAATATTTTATTATATTTAAATAAAATAGCATGATTTATATCTATCACATCACTTGCTGATACTTGTAATAAATTCCCAATAGAAACAATAATTACTGAAGTTACAGTACTCTGACAACACACTTCTCACTTTTTCAGGAACATTGCTTCTACCACATTTTGAACGAAATCAAAGTACGTCCTTGCTTACACAATTTTATTTAGACAGTCATGTTCACCATGGGTAATAGATAGAGTTACAAATATCTTGTTTTAAAAAAGTTATCAGATTTTTTTTTCCAAACACTAAAATACTGTAACACTGAAATCAACTGACATTTTCTCTTAGAAGTGACTGCAGGAATTGGCCATCTATTTGCATTTTTTTCCTATTATATATCCTAAGCACATTTATATCTCATAACTGGCTGTAATGATCATGGCAAGGTCACCTAGAAGAGTCATTTAAGCTGATGAGTCAGATACATTGCTTAACAATGTGTAATAAGCCTCAAACAGAGGATTTTATTGTTCACATTATTGCATCATAGTGATGTTATAACAGCAGCAAAATTGCTGTCTGGAAAAAAACTATTGCATACACATAGTTTGCATAACTATTTGTTAAAATAAGTCAATTTAAGATGAGCTGAAGAGTTTTTTTGAGTTTTATTTCAAGATAAAGGATTGGAAAAAAAGTAATATAGCACTGATATCTTTTGTAGACTGCACTGCTGTTATTGCAATAGAAAGAATGTCTGTCTGTTCTACAAATTTCAGCCAAAGCATGGCAAATACTGTTCCTTCTTAGGATAAGATAAGCTGTGAGGAGGTCATGTAAGTTCATATTGCTCATGGGAAGACTGTAAGCTTTCTGACACCTTTCAAATCAGTTCCTTAAAAAAAAAAAAAAAAATCAATTTCAGCAGAATCTTGAGGCTTTGAAGTCAAATCCAGGAAGCTGGATATTTTAAAAGCTAGTTAACAGTCCTTTAGAGAATAAGATGAGTTAAAAATAGAAAATAAATAAAAATAGAAAGTGAAGGCAGATAATTCTGAAGAGTGTTAACACTTCAACAGTCAAATAAAGACATCTGTAATGTGAGAACTTTCATAATGGTATCTGTTAGTGCCACTGATATTAAGAACCTTTACTGAGTAATCCTTGATTTTGTTGGTTTAAATCAGGTCTTTGAATGAATAAGGCTTCAGGTTTGGGCCCAAATTTCTTATCAAAGTCAACATTTTGACTGAATGAGGACTGCAAAACTGATGCCCGTAGCAGTTTTTTAAACTAGGCTCTGGTTTGAATTAATTACTGAGGAGGGCAAAGATGACTCAAAGTAGGTTACATACAAAGGAGTGAACACAATGAAACTGAGTGCAATCATACAAGTTGCAAGGACAAGAAAAAAGAAATCAGGTTGTTTGGTTTTAACACAGCACTAACTCCAAATGGCTTCACTATCAAGAAGCTGTACTTGACCCCAACAATTAAGTAGCAGAAACGTTTGCGCATGTTATCAAGAATTTCACATTTTTTAAATATTTTACTGTTACTGCCTACAGCAGTTATACAGAACATACCACAGTGGCTGTGATACTAAATTTTAACCTCAGAGGCTTCGGTCATTAACGCAGTGATTTTGCTTTTGCCTACTGAAAAGATCGTTTTGGACACAAAAGAAATTATTTCACCTTAAAGGCAAGTTACCACAGGCAACTTTCAAGGTAGCCTCCTGTCAAGGCCAGGGCACACGCCGACCCCCTACCATGGGGACTCCGGGCACGCCTTTTGCCACTGGTAACGCCGAAGTGACTGGCCAGAACAACAGAATTGGGCAATGGCCATTTTTTAATTGTTTGTTACGTAAGGAGAAAGCCGAAAATACGCGCGGGGCGGGGTGGGG